>NW_027112640.1:2718278-2719456 GCF_000696795.3 Halyomorpha halys | reverse complement strand
TACAAAGATAAGATACAATGATAAGAATAAAAATACAAAGATAAGATACAATGATAAGAATAAAAATACAAAGATAAGATACAATGATAAGAATAAAAATAAGTAACAATGGCAAGAGTAAATTTTTTTTATAAAAATACGTAAAATATACAGTTAAAAAAAAATACAGGAGATGTGCATAAAACAAAAACAATACGGGTAAGGAAAAAAAAATAGAGATTAAATAAACGTTATAAAAGAATAAATAAATTAATAAGTAATAATAAAGATATAAAATGAGCAAAGAACAAGTCTGGACAACCTATCTGTTCAAAGCACACGGTTGAACAGGAGGCAACAATGAAGCGGAAGCGTGGAGGAGTGGAGAGGAGGTAGCCAGCCAGCCGTTTAACGGCTATACTTCAATTTCAAATTCGTCGCGTATACAGGAAGTAGGGATAAAGATATGACGAAAAATGAAAAATGATAAGAGAAAGATACAGAAATATGATAATAATAATAACTATAATAATTAATTTAGGAATAAATAAGTAAAATTAGAATGACACATACCGTTACTAATAATACGAGATTGTACCGAAGAAAGTAATAGAATATAGGATATAATAACAATTATTGTAAAAGAAGTAACTAATAATAAGTAAAAGTAAATAAAGAATAGTATAAAAAAAATTACAAAGAAATAAGTAAGAAAAATAATTAACTAATGATACCAACTGTAGTATTTATATATCATGAAAATAATCATTTATCTACACTGATAATAGTAATAGTAAAGATAACAGGAGTAACATGAAAAACAAAGTGAAATAAGGTAATTTAAAAATTGGAAGTGAAAGTTTACAAAATAAAATAAATATATATATATAAAAGTACAAGATGAAATGTAGAAAGAAGTACATAGATTAAAAAATACAAAGATTAAAAATAAGTAATAAAGTATAGAAATAAGAGAAAAAATGTGATGGAATGTTAACCATATAGGTGATGATAAGTTAATAGAAACATGTGAAATACAAGTTTACCAAAAACAAGACAAAGTAAATGTGAAAATTAATAAAACATAGATGAATAAATATAGGTAAATACAGCGATAGATAATATAAGTGATAAAGAGATAACAAACAGGTGAAAAAAAAGTATAATGAAAAAATGTTTGGTGATGATAATAAAATGAG
>NW_027112640.1:2715934-2717815 GCF_000696795.3 Halyomorpha halys | reverse complement strand
TTTTCTTCTTTAATAATAATTTTAATACTTATATTTTGGACAAATTCTTATTATGCTTGTATTATGAATTACCTGCTAATATTATTATTTGTAATATATTAAATTTTCTCGTTATACTGTTCCCGTTTTTTAAGTTTTTGGATTCTATTTATGGTTGTTATCTCGTTACGGGTTTTAGCCCTTATAAAGGCCTGAAATTGAATTCGAAACGACGGCACAAATAAAATAAGTTACACTTATTTGTGTTAATTTCTAATGACTGCTCCACTCTCCCCGTTCCATCTTCTCATAATTCTACGATCCACTATAAACACCTCATCAAAAATTTCTTCTTTTGCAAGATAAAGAATAAATCTTGCAGACTTTTTATTTAAAAAAGTAATAGCTACATTTAGTATAATTATTTCGAATAGAGTTGTTGATTTTTATATGTGTAAAGTTCAACAAACTACATTAAAAGCCTTGCTCTTTCACCTCTAAAGTACTAAGTAAATTTCATGTAGTAAAGTAACATACAGCCTACATCTTCTCCTGAGTTGTCAAGTTCTAAAACTTTCTGAACATTCAGGAATGAGCTCTTTGAGATTTAAAGCGGTGAACTTTCATTCAAAGCAGGTTTTGTTTAAAAAAAAAAAGCTTTTACTTCTTAAATTGTATAACTTAGATTGAGATGTTATATAAAAACATGACTAAAAGCACTAACAAAAGTATTGTGTTTTAGCTCGAGTTGAGTTAATATGTCTTCAGTTAATTTAATTTTAAATATAGAACACGGGGATAAAGGACACGATATCTTATTCAAATATATTTGCATTATTCAGGAGTATACATAACTCTCTCCTAGACCGATTGTAAAGGGAGTTTACATACATCAGATAAAAAATGAATAAGTTTCAGTAATTATTTTCAAGATTATTTGGTCATGAGTTTTATTCGTAGACAGTTCTATTCATGCTGCTATCACATGAAGTTATTGAAATATGACGTACATATTACCCGTACATATGACGTTACTCCAGAGGTACATAAATATAAAATAAATAGTTTTTAAATAATAATCAAAGAAGCATCTACAAATGAACCATTAATCATTATATTGGATTATTTTTGTAAGTGAATATTTGCAAACATGATAAACTTCATGTGTGAATCGCCAATCACCTCATTAAATTAAGTTTCAATGCTTTAAGACTTTAATGATTTTAGTTAAAACTTTCGAGTAAATCTCTACTTGTCATCGAAGTCTTGTTAAGTGTAAAATAAAGTTGAGACTACATGGAATGATCTATAGCGATTGTGCTTAGAGTTTATAAAGAAACGTCCAACAAAGATGTCAACGAACTTTTGATGGTTGAGGTCGTTGAAGTTGCTAACAAAATCCTGGGAGTTGAATGGCCCTAAGTCCAATGAAGCTTCTCCTATTTGGATCTTGTAAACGGGTAGAGCTCGAAGAGAAGGCGAGGTAATCAACATAATCAGTTTTATTTTTAATAAATTTAATATAACATTCCAAAAAAATTACAAATTATTGTAGCTTAGGTTACTGTTTTTCTGGCCGATCAACCATTTAGTTAATACACCCTTTTTAGATTTCGGTTCATTTGCTGCTCTAACCTTATTTTGGTGTCTCCGATGTGGTCGATAGGTACTAGTGGCTTATAATATAACTATTGACATGTGACACCAAACTCCTCTCCTTTCCTAAGTACTTTTATATTTATAAATTATAAAATTTATGACGTTTTAAATTTCAGACGTTTTTTTAAATATTGATCGATTTAACTATCTTAAAGTCTCCTCCTCCTCCCGTTTTTAGAAAAAACTTCAAAACTGATATAGGACCGTCACTCCCCGGGGGTCTTAGCGGGAAGGATATATAAT
>NW_027112640.1:2698946-2715834 GCF_000696795.3 Halyomorpha halys | reverse complement strand
TAAATCAGTAAATATATATATTTATATATTTTGTGGATCTGGAGGATCAGTCATCAAGACAAAATATATTAAGGCAACCTTTCACAACTTTATTGTTTACATAGTCATGTCCTACAATTCAACACAATTAAAGGTGCCAGAAGTGAATAGGGGTGAAATCGTGGAAGGCAAACGTGGGTTTGTTTTGATCTTTCCAATACGTAACCTTTTTTTTTTTTTAATAGATAGTCAGTCCGTTATATTTATTTTATTTAGTCTACAAATACAAAAGACATAAATCCCAAAATAACATTACCATAATTTAAATTCCACAAGGGTACAAACATCATCATTGTTTACTAATAAGCACATAAAAATATAATAAAAAAATAAAAACTATCTTAGAAAACAAATGGAAAAAAACTCGAAACATATACAAATATTGCCAAAACACAATTCATCAAACTCAATGTACGGAGAGACGATATCCATTAAACGAAATACTGTAAATCCTGAAATTCGGATGCCCCATGAGATCTCCTATTGCCGTGATTTTAGCAGATATTTATTTAGAAGATTTATTAGATACAATAATTATCAAAATCCCATTTCATATATTATTTATATATAAATTTGTTGACGATATAATAACCGCGATGCCAACCAAGAATAACGAAAAATAAAAAAATAAATGAATTTAACAACTATTCCTCTAGATTAAATTTTATCATTGAGTTCAAAATAGAAAACAAAATACCATTTGAAAATGTACTTTAGTTAAAAACTCAAATAGGAAAAAGAAAAATGGTTGCAAAAACCTATGCACTCTGGAAGATATAAACATTATACCAGCCAATGTCCAAAAATATATAAAATCAATACTAATAAAAATTTAATTTAATAAACTGGGGGCGAAAATTATCATTACCTAAACACAGCATAAAATAAAGTAGTAGATCTCCTGTTAGCAAATGGGTACCCTCATAAACTAGTTTGCTAATATTAAAACAAACATTAGCACTGATATAACCTCACTAAGGAACCAACAGCAAAAGACACCACAGAATTTCTTACAAACCAACACTCTCAGGGAGGATATCAAAAACCCTAAGCAAAAAAAAAACAAAAAAAAAAACGATAACGCTATTGCATACAAAAGCTCGGTCACTTTATCTAAACTTTACACTAATTTGAACGATAAAGACAAAATAGAACTACAATCTAATAGAATGTATGAAATTCCCAGAGAAGAGAACTGAGGGAAATCCCATTTTGGTACTTCAGAACAGAATCCCAAAAGAAGATTATATCAACACAAATATAGTTGTACTTACCTGTAATAATAACCCTTAATAAACCTGTCCAAACTGCTCATACACTTTTCAGTAAACAAAGATTTAAATTTGATACACCTCAAATCAAACATTGGGGGAAAAAACAACTTCAAGTGAAATCTAAAAGCAATGACCACAATATAAAAATCGCGCTATCAACAAAAAATCAAGTGTACAAAATTTAAATTCATGTTGGAACCATCTCATCAACAAAAAAGACACAATTATCAACGCTAAGTATAAATACACTCAATACCAAACAGTAAATAACTGACTGGCGGCACTGCAAAACATTAATTCTTCATTCGGAGCTCCATTTCCTGAAAACTAAGATCCGGTTGGAGGTCAATAACGGCAAAAAAAAATAAAAAACTATTTTTCTACTTTTATTATCTTCCAGTATTGATAGAACTTCATTTAAAGCTAGAACTATAATTTTAGCTCTCACAGAGCTGTTTACGTTCAAAAGTTTCCAAGATAAAGTATTTCAAAGAACTACATTTTTTCCAAATAAAAAAAAATTATTTTTGTGAAGTTATTTTGGCAAATATCATAAAATATATTACTCCAAAGAACGACGTACAGATTTCTATTAGCTCTCAATTTATGGGTAGTACCAGGAATAGTAACAACTTCCAGTAAATTCACCATAATAAATTCATAAAATAATGATTATTCCCTATTGGGTGGATCTAGAAAAATATTGAATGTTAAGAACTCATTTAAGCTTATATTTTAGAAAATTTATTCTGCTTTAAATGATGTGCTTAACGTTTGTTAGTCTTGTTATTAGTTTTAATATGGAGCTCCAAATTAAAAATGAGCAAAATCTTTAGGTTTGTTTTATTGTTTTTCCAATAAAATAAACTTTAGAGAGGGCCACTCTAAAATTTAATCGACCTCAATATTTATTAATAATAATACGACCTCAATAATTATTATTATTTTTTAATGGCATTAACTATATCTTTTGCATATTCTAGGAATAAACTGAACCGTTTTTACAAGATTTTTTTGTAACTTCTGGAACAGCTACCATTTTTTATCATCCTCACTATGGTTAGCAGAATCATCAATTTTAACTTTGGACTACCTACAATTTTCATTAAAGTAATAAAAAATTAAGGCAAAAAAATTTTTCTCCTCTTGGACTGGTAACTACACGCCCAGTGAATTTCGTATATTTAACAATCACACAAGTACGAGTACAATTTTATATATTATACATTTCTGCTTTAACTACTTTTGAATTAATACTCCCTAATTGGCGGAAATACCTAGAGCCCGAGAAAAGCATACAAACCCATGAAGCTGCAGCTGAGTGTTAAAGGGAAAACGGTTAGCCTTCATCAATAACTAAAGAGGGCCCAAGCAGTGGCGTCCCCCTTTAGAAGGGGCTTTAGTAATTGTCCTTATCTCCATCATTAAATAATGGGATTAGTCCATAAATACAGTACGGTGTTTGTATTAAACCAAACTAATAGCTATGAGCTAATTTATATGTTAATGATGTTGTCAAAGACAGAAAGCAGTGAAACATTAATTTTTACACTTAACATTTTGTATTTAAAAAATCCTTAACTAATGTAATTTAATCTTTTTTTTTAATTATATTTATTTTTTAATAAATTTCCAGAAATATTATCTGTTTTCCGAAGGTAATAACTCCCAATAAAGTTTTTATTATTTTTTATGAAAAGATAAAATTATGATCCTAGATTAAAGTAAAGAGAATTACCAACCATATCAACCATTAAAATAAATAAAACCAATCACATGAGCCTTTTAAGCTGACAGAATTACTAACTACAATTTAAAAAGTACTTTATACAATATTTCTCAGTACAACACTCTTACCTTTTTCTTTTGAAAAAGTGTGGGAGAAATATAAAACTGTATCAGTTTACTAAAATTTACACTCTACTCTATTATTTTTATATTACGATCTACATAATTATTCATTCAATGAGTGTCACTTAGATGACCTAGCGCAACTGATTTATATATCACATACACATACATATAAACCTCTATGCACGCCGGACATACGAAGACCTAGAAAGAGACCCTGACATTAGTGAGCCCATTCAACGCCACGGTCACCTTGATTACTATGTATTCTAAGCCTCATGTTGTAATTTCTTTCAAATCTAATCTCCAGGAAGGGTATCACCTCAGTTGATCGAATCCTTTCTGTGTGACTTTATCAGTTTATGCTTCCAAAAGAATAGCCTGCGTGTTAGCAGGGCGCATCTTCAGCTTCTTCCTCAAAGTCTATCTTCTTAACACCCTGGCCTCTGCCTTTCAACCGGCTCGATTGTTCGAAGGAACGACTGAGGGAAATCATCCACAAAGACAGTAGCAGGAACTGCTCGTTTTCTAGTGCATCCGGCAACTCATCGAATATCAGATTCTACAGCGCCAGGCCGAGAACTGATCACTAAGGAAATCCTCTCTATAAAGCTTTTATCACACAAGAACTACCTTCAATTTGACTCTCCTGTTCTAAAGATAAATTCTACAGCATCATTTCCGATTGATGACCGACAATTCTCAGTAAATCTCCAGATTACTAAATCCAGTTACAGCAATGAGGAAGTCATTTATGCTCTATATGTCATCCAATGCAGGGGTACAGTAAAACATTTTACAAAATCATCCTCTACAACACTGAGATGTATCACCATTCTTGAGCGGTACTAACGTCTTTTTCGCGCAATCGTTTTCTCGAGGATCACCGTGTAAGAGGTACCTCAGGAGTTCATTTTTTTAACTACATTGTTCCAGAACCTCTATTTTTGTGAACCCAACAAATTGTATACCTCTCTAGCCTTGGATTTGAACTCGTTGTGGAGTGGGCCTCCAGTGATATGCTTTTGGTCGATAGAAGTAGTAATCCTGAAGTACTAACCTAGGTTATCCGGTTCCGCCTCCTATGAATCTTTCTCAATGACTGCTTTCTTTAACATGGAAAGTACGCTGGAAGATATATATTTATTTATATATATATATAACCCAGAGATATATAAATAACCCTTCTCAAAGTCCGGAACATCCTGCCCCCTGTCCAATCCATAGCCACTTCTATTCTCGATGCTGATAACCTTTGTCGATTGGTGCTTTCTTGGTTAATTTCTAAAGCTAAACATAGCAAAATCATTTCCGGTCACCTCATTCTCAAAATATTTCTGAGACATCTATTTATAAATGTCCGTTGCTTTTTTTTCATATATTTGGTGACTTTCCATGTCTGGCATGCATACAAAAGCAGCACTGATTTCAGGTTGCTGTTAAAGAGCCCCTTATGTCCCCTTCCGGAGCTCTTAACACTAGAAATAGTTGTGTGAATGCTTGGTAATTGTTATTATTGAATACGATTAATAATCACAGATAAATTTTAATAAATTATATCTCTTGAGAATTGATTTCTATTTAGTAAAAATTATTATGAGCTACCTAACGACATGTCACAATTTCACAAGAGAAAATGAGCGGCAAATTTGTGAGAAACAAAATACAAAAACAAGCAATCCTTCCCCGCCGGACCCACCCGAGTAAGACCCCAGGGAAGCGACGGTCTTATATAACTTTTGAAATATTATTTTAAAACTTTAAAATAGTTAAAAAGTGCCTGAAATCGAAAAATGGCATGAACTATAATAAAAATAGCTAAGCAAAAAATGTAATAAAAAGGAAAGTAAAAACGCTTTAATAATTTTAATGTCATCGAATTGTTTTATTACATTTTATATTATTTCACTATCATTTAAACGAATCTGTTCCATTTCAATGTTGAAAGAGGATGGTTGAAACAACTTTACAAACGGAACCGCAACAGACCCTACGAATACAACGAAGAGCCAGTGTTGATATATTCTGGAGAGAATATATCCAGTGGTTTCTATTTACTCCCCGAAGGGAAATGGGCTGCCAACTCAGGCTAGGATAAATATACCATGGGGTACAATAATTCTACGAACAGCTCTGGGGCAATAATTTATAAATAATAAACGGATCGGAAGTAAAACAGCAGGGGTGATCTAGTTAAGTTTCAGCACAGGGGACTTTGTCATGTCAATTAAGTGATAATGATAATGGCTCTCTATGCAATTATGGATAATTTGATTGCAATATTAACAATTCAACAACTTAGTGCTAATTCTGAGCAAGGCTAATCATCACGCAAATTTACGTAATCCCTACATATATTACCTATTGCAGGTCTGTAACTTATATATTATTTTTAAAAACTTTTAATTCATTGCAAAAACAGCATTAATATATATAATATAAAAATAGCTAAATATATAATATATAAATAGCTGGATTACTTCCTCTTTTATTCAGAAGGGAAAAACTGGCGATAAACTATATTTCAAAATTATACCCTCAAAACGATCATCCTACGCATAAATACATCTTCAAACCTAAATATTCAAATTTTTTTAGAAATAAAATAAATTCAACACTCCCGTTGGCAGAAAGAACACTTACTGCTATTGAGTTCTTTAAAAAAATACCTCTGTACATCCTGGAAGTCATCAATCCTCCATGGATACACAGGCTATCAAATACAATGCTCAAATTATCCCGATTTCCCAAACGTAGTACGTCACCTACTGAAGAACTAGAACTAGGTTCTTACGTCTTTGTCAAAATATTCCTGATCCTTTTTTGATACATACTGATGGATCAAAATCTACAGGATCTTCTTTCATCACAAATAACTCAACCCATAAATTAAAACTGCATACATTATTATGCTATATTATGCTGTGTATATACAGCTGAATTACATGCAATAGCCTCAGCACTCCACTTCTCCATGACAGTGACGCATACTAACATAGTTATCATTACCGACTCTTTTTTAAATTCACTAAAAGCCATGAGGATCATTTACCCGAAACACCCGGCAATCATAAAAATTCACAATTATACCAACATGCTCGAAAACTTGAGAAAAACTGTTTATTAACTATTCTTTATATGGGTGCCGGGTCGCGGGGGGATCGCTGGAAAAGAACTGGCGGTCATTGTAGCTAAACGAGCACTTGCTCTTCCAGGTCAGGGCGCGGCCATTCTGACACCCCAAGAAATAAGTCTTCCGATGAAAAATGAAATATCATCCAATCGCAGGGTAGTTATTGCCAGATTGAGAATAGGACATACAAGTTTAACTCATACATATCTGATCAGTAAGCAGCCACCACCAAAATGTCAATACTGCAACAGTGTATTTAAGATCAGTCACATATTTGAGGATTGTCATTTCTATTCCGCGAACTTGAGTAGATTGGGAGTAGGACCGAGTGTATCGAATGCTCTGAATGATGACCAGAAGAACGTGGAAATGGTTTTGGTTTTCTTAAAAAGGAATGGCCTTTTGAATAAGATTTAAACCAGAACATTAGTTATACGTACTAAAAAAACTCCAAAAGAAGTAATTATTTAAAATTGTGTCGTAATTATTTTAAGAGAAAAATAAAGTGAAATAGAATTATAAATATAAATTAAATAGAATTATAAAGCACGAAACATGGCCGTTGATGACCTAAGGGTTTTACGCCGTAAAGCCCCAGACAACAACAGCAATAATATGAGAAATTGTGGTAACATAAGGATTAAGTACATAGATCTGGTTAGCGCGAACCAAAGATTAATTTTTTTATTAAATTTAAAGTTTCTGTAGACTCAAAAGCATCGCTTAGAGAGTAAGGATAAAAGTTCTAAATCAGTTGAACTCAACCCGTGGTTCGCTAGAAGCTTGTAAGGGACCACAGGGATGTCCGGAAACATATATTTTGTGAGGATTAATTGTTAGACCTGCTTTATTGTTTAACATTTTTGATTTTTGAGTATTTGTTGAAATATATTAACAGGTAAATGTACGATAAAACTTTAAGCTAAGTTGAAAGTGGTCTGCAAAAGGTTCACTTCAGAGGTCCTCTGACATACGGTTGAGAGTAACTGTTCTAATTAAAGGGGAGATGGTAAACTAAACTTATGAGGAATATATATATATATAATAAAGTTATATCTTCTACTGGAAGAGTTTCATATATAATTAGAGCTTGTGAATGAAAAGGTACTCTTCCTTGTTATAATTATTTATTATCATTAATAAATAATAACTTTTTGGGGTTGTCATCCCATCATTAGGTATCTAAAACAAATTCTAAAATTCATTCTATGCATACAGCACTTAATCAATATGATACAATTTTTGTTTTAAAACAATTACCTGATTAAACATCTACTTAAATTTACATTGTTTTCTCCTTATTGTTCCTATATTACTAATAATAACAAACTGCTGTCATTAATATAAAATACTTTTCTGAAACCAGGCTATCTTTATGATTGATAACAAATAAATTATAGTCAAGTTAACATTCTCCTACCTCTGTTCCATAAAAGATGACTAATTTATTAACAATATGTAAAAAAAAAATTTATATTATAAATTAAAACAATACAATAATTTATCAAATTTATTCTACTCTCTAATACAATTAAACAACATTAAATTATTTCCATTCACAAGTTCTAATTTAATATAAGTTCCAGAATGTTATGTATCCGAAACAGTGACTTTAAAGGAATTGTGCTTTCTCGTTTAGTGATTTTACAAACTAAAACTCATATTTCTTTGAAGGGTCTAATCTCATGCAAAATGTAATCTTCTGTGATCCAGCTGAATGTCGAATTTTCATAAGTGGTACAAGAATGATGTCATTTAAGATTATCTTCTAATCCATTCAGGATTACGAGAACAATCTGAGGGGTTTTGATTGTTCGTAAAATAAAGATAAATTGAAGCAACACGTCGCAATTAAATTGAATAAAGTGAGCGAAATAATAATTTTGAAAGATAGGACGGGTGATTAAAAAATTATTAGAGTTATTTAACATTTTAAACGATCATAAAGCTTTCTACAAATTTAAAAATATTTAATCCTTAATGTCAATCAAAACAGTGAAATAGCCCTAAAACAAATCCAATGAAATTAAACTAAAGTTTAGGTGCAGGAAGTAATGTAAACTAGTGTCAATAAATTCTTATGTAAAAACGTTTTATTCAGCTCCCTGAAGGTAATAAGGTTTAATATGGAAAATTTTCAAAAATGGCCGTCCTATATTCTTCTGTTTATAGCCAATGATTCCTTAAGTATTAGAAGCAGCTCACACATGTGAATAAGTAAAATTTATAGGATTAAAGTGCACAAATGTCAGTACACAATATGTATGTGTATGGAGGTATAATTCATCATATATTTAAAAGGAAAACCTAGTTTTTTACTTAGGGATGAATATATAATTTTTATTTTTTTATTGAGTTTCTTTTATCAACTAAAATTGAGCTCAAGAATAAAAAGATATCCGCTAAAAGATTCTCCTTTTGTTTGTATGTTTTTCTACACTATCGATGCTAATTTTTTACAGTGGATAACACTGTAATATTTCTTCAGTTGCTATAAAATAATTCAATTTTTAGAATATAATACAAATACTGTAAATGCCCTTGAAAAGTAGATATTGAATCATTTCAGATGCAAGTGATTGAAGGTTCATGGTGGTGGAAAAAAAAAATATTTTCCGTCATTTTCTATTAATTGCTCATTATCATGAAAACTACTGTAAAAAAAATATTAGTACGCTTTTTTTAGAATATGGTAAATTTTCTAAAATTTGAGACCTAAAATAACTTATTTTTTTCAATTTAAGGAGATATAGAGTTTTTAAAGTAACAATGTGTTTTGCAAACAACGAAATGTTAACATTTAGTTATTTATTTTGACAAATATCAAGGAACTATTATTTATTAAGATGTGCATTGGCACCCAAATTTAAACTAGTAAAATCCACTATAAAATAGTTTATAACGATGATCTTCGTAAGTATTGCAGTTTTCCTATTTACCAAAATTAAATTACAAAATACCAATGTCTCATTAGTGAAAAAAAACATTCTGGGAAATATTGAACGTAAAAAGTTAATATTTATTTTCGTGTTGTTGGTAATTTTAAAGATACTGAGCACTGGATAAAAAAAGAAGAAAATTTTTAGTTTTTTCATGGATTAAATGAATCTCCGATGGCGCGCACCTTTGATGAAATTAACCCTAACTCTTTAAGTTCAATATTTTTTTTTCACACACTAATATTTTTTCCTAACTAATGAAACATAAACATTTTGTAATGCAATATTTAAGAAGACAATTATTTTAAACTACATTACTGTGTATTTAACTGGATTAAATTGAAGAGCAGATAGATATCTGTAAGAGTTATAGTTTCATGAAATTTGCCAATATAAATCACAAAATGTTGATATCTTGTTGCGGGGGGAAAAAAAATATGGTTATTTCAAAAACTCTCGGGAGATATTGAACGTGAAGAGGGCTATTTCTATTTTAGAGCTACTTCCATTGAAGATGAAATAGGTTGAGAATTAAGTGAAGTTTAAAGGGCGTAATAAAGGAGCGAATTTACGAATGGAAATTGTTAAGGAGTTCCAGAAGGAGATAACACGATTTCTGGAAGCTTTGCTTCAGTAAGCAGTTCTATGAAAAGGGGTATACAAGTTGGCAGGCTGGGATCTAGTGTTTAGCTTTTGTGTTTTAACTAGTGTTTCATAACACAGTATGCAAACTGTCTTATGAAAGAAGAGTTAATTTTTTAACCTTATCCACTTCTTGGCTAGAGCACTTAAGATTCGAAAGTGTCCTGAAGGCATAAATCAATAAAAAGCAATTTTTATGCAAACGATACAGAAAATCGAACAAACATAAAGAATAAAATTAAAATTAAATCGATTCAGAATTTACCTCTAAAGAATCTCTCATAATCATTTGAGATTCCTAGACCGCTGGAAGAGACTAAAATGGCTGCCATGATACTGACGCCTCCATAAATAAATGCCTCAATTATCATTATCAATCAAGTTTCGGTGATTTACGCCTTCAAACAGTATTCAAATTCGTCTTAAAATCTAATTAATTATCAAAATCAGTAAAAACAAAAAAAAAGCCTAACCGATTGAAAAGACTTGAATTGAATGAGGAATTTTATTATTATTCTCTTCAAAATTAGTATTTCACCACTGAATTTTGTAACATTCTAAAAATAATTGGTAGAGTTATCTACCACTAGTCACCTTTTTAAATTGTGTGTATTACACAAATTTTTAGAGGTATTTTAAAAGTATTATATAAACCAAATCATTAGTTTTATTTCAAGAAATAATTTCAAAATTGTATATGTTATGGTTTTATAATAATACTGTATGGAACGTACCGAAAGATTATTATTTAGTGAATTTATTTTGAAAAATCTACATTTCCAAAACCATTTGAGGTACAGATGTCTATTAGCACTCAAATTAAAGTTTAATGAGCTATAAAGTAGACGTTTATTTTCGTACGAGTAGTAGTTTTCATGATATTTGCTAAAATAAATTGATTTATAATTGTTTGGACAAATTTTCATTTGCCGAATTTATATTCATAAGTGAATATCATAAAAACTACTACTCCAACGAAGATAAGTGTCATAAACTCCTGTTTGAATTACCAAATTTTGAATGTTGGCAGACATATGAGCGTCTTATGGGTTCAGAGATATATTTTTTCAAAAATCCAACATTTTATACTTACAAGTAGAAATTAACATTTTGTAAGTTTATTTTGTCAAATATCATAATAACTACTACTTCTACAAAGATAAACGTTATAAACTATTTTATTGTAAATGTAACTAGCTTTATATTTGAGAGCTGGCAGACATCTGTAAGTTCAGGGGTTTTGGAAATAAAGTTTTTCATAAATCGAAGTTACTGTCTAAACAGCTATAAATCAATTTATTTTAGCAAATATCTTGAAAATTACTATTCCTACGAAGGTACAGATCATAAACTACTTTATTGTACAATTATTTAGATTTAATTTAAGTGCTAATAGACAATTGTACGTCTAATGGTTATTGAGACATAGATTTCTCAAAATAGATTCACTAACTACTGATATTTCAGTACATTTTTATGAAATGTTGCTTTTTAAAAGGCTATATCTCGAGAACTATTGGACTTAAATAGCTCTATTAGGGATAATATTTCAGAAAGTTTACTCTTCTTTAAATAATGTTCTATTAGATTATCTAGTGTTGTTGGTTGTTTTAAAGATATAGAGCTCCGAATGAAAAATTAATGTTTTTTTAAGGTTTTGAATTTTTTTATCCCTCTACCTATACTTGGCAGACTCATCAGTTTTGACTAGTAATCATACATAGTTTTCATTAAAGTAATAAAATATTTGGGTGAAAATCAAATCAAAACAGCAGTGATTAGGAACGTATAAAGCAATTTACTTTTAAAGCAACATGCTACTTTTTAAAATTAAGGTGGAACGAGCAATAATTCCCCACTTTTTTCCATTAAATTATGTATTTTTAAAAAAATGAAGAGTATTTTCCAATGATCATAAAATATATTTACAAGTAAGTAAAAGATATTTTTTTAAACTTATTTATAATCTAAAACAAAGAATTTTTTTGTATGAGAACAATATGGTAGAACGGGATAAAGGGGGCATTAATACCACAGGAGGTAGAGCAGTAAACCAGCTCCTTCAAACAGCCTCAGTGTTGTTGGTTGTTTTAAAGATATAGAGCTCCGAATGAAAAATTAATGTTTTTTTAAGGTTTTGAATTTTTTTATCCCTCTACCTATACTTGGCAGACTCATCAGTTTTGACTAGTAATCATACATAGTTTTCATTAAAGTAATAAAATATTTGGGTGAAAATCAAATCAAAACAGCAGTGATTAGGAACGTATAAAGCAATTTACTTTTAAAGCAACATGCTACTTTTTAAAATTAAGGTGGAACGAGCAATAATTCCCCACTTTTTTCCATTAAATTATGTATTTTTAAAAAAATGAAGAGTATTTTCCAATGATCATAAAATATATTTACAAGTAAGTAAAAGATATTTTTTTAAACTTATTTATAATCTAAAACAAAGAATTTTTTTGTATGAGAACAATATGGTAGAACGGGATAAAGGGGGCATTAATACCACAGGAGGTAGAGCAGTAAACCAGCTCCTTCAAACAGCCTCTGTCCTTCCACTACAATCTCGTGGAAAAGCCAAGTCTTTTTATAAAGTTTTCCTTTTCCTTCTCTAAATCTCTTTTATGCCTAATTTCTTACATGAATTTCTGGTTGAGCCTAAAGAGGGCAGTAATCAGAGAAGCCCTAAGGACATCAACTCCCTTAGAATATGCATACGAATGCGAATTAAAACCTATTACAAACTGAAATATTGTTGTTAATAAATTTCAATCCGTTTTACAAGAACAAACTATGTTCTATAATCATAAAATATCTTTTATGAAATATCTTTATACTTGTAAGCACATGAAATTAAACAAAGAAAGTAAAGCCATCATTGATGTATAGGTAGAAGTGCTTACAAAAAATTTTAAAATGTCTACGGAAACAGAATGTTACAATTGCGTCACCAAATTATAACCTCTGGTTATGTTTCTGCATTTCCTGATCCTATTATGTGTGCAGTTAACTACTTTGCGGAACTTGGATCATTGGATGTAACACCACAACTAAAGGATTATTCGAAAAAGTTCGGCGAATCCTTACTTTTATTATTTATTCATATATTAATTAAAAATAACTCCGACTAGCAAAGAAACGAGTTCTTCCATCGCAACTGTGTCAGTGGCTTCATAGCCCCTTTAATAATAATAGGATGAAATAAATTTTTGCAAAAATCACTGAAACCTTTCGTGAAACTAATTTTATACATACATACACAGACAAGATACTATATTAACTTGGATTAGCGAGGAGTTGAATATAGTTTATAGCTGGGAAGGATAGCCGCAGAACTAGACAGCACGTGGACAAACTGCATTATGCAAAGCGCTATCTTGATTACAATTGGATCATCCATCGCTGACCTCAACTTAGCAAATGGGTTGTTCCCTCGGTGTCCTCGTAGTCAGTCCTCGGGTTCTTTCAGAAGGAATGCATTTTACGTTAAAAATGCATTCAAATGCAAATGAATAGTAATAGTAATTGAATTTAATAATTAAACTATTCATAAGTTGCAAATAATTATTAACTTAAATTATAAAAGAAAACATTTAATTGTTATTGCAGAATTTCAATGTATTATTTCTAGACTAATTGTTGTGCCAGGGGTTATTTTAGGCAGAAAGGACACTAAAAGGCCAGATTTTCCCAAAGAAAAACGATACCCATTTTATAGAGGCTGTGTGTGCTTCCAGGTCGTCCCACGGCTGGTATAACAGAATAATTATCTGCAAAAGCCGGACTCGGACTCTTGCGTAGTAGATCTTACACCCTAAGCAACTCTGCTCCAGAAAAACATATATCTAAAAAAAAATTATTTCATTTTCTAGTCGATGAAATCTTAAGATTGTACCGTTGACATAAGTTGCATTTTGACAACCCTAATAGCTTTGGAATAGTCTGTAGAAAGACCACAGTAGAGAAAAAGAAAAACTACGGTAAAATCTTTGGAGCACGTTCTTTTCAAAATAAAATCAAAACTTTTTTTTTCTAGTGCTACTATTCAAGCAACGCAGCGATATAATAAAAACATATTGAACTCTTCTAATTTATAGGTCACGTCATATTATTTAAGATCACTAAATATCTTCCGATAATCGTTTTATGTAATCCATACATAATAACTGTATTATTTTCTATTTTGTATTCTAACATATTATTGGACTTCTTGCGATTTATATCCCAAACTATATAAATTAATTGTTGAGGGTAAACATTTTCCAGGAATTATTATTAAGATTAAGCACTTTACTTTTAACAGCTCAAATCAGTAAATCTGATCACCTTATTTTCGTAGTTATTGATAACATCGTACTTCAAATGGGAGAGATGACAAGAATGGTAATTTAAAATTACATTTAATATCCTTTTTACATCCTTTTTAATCGATTCTATTATTAAGCTATTACCTTGAATGTTTAGCAACATATCCAAAAATCTTAATTTCCCCTCTTAATATCCATTACAAAATTTAACCTTTCATGGTGACAATTTAACGCTTTTAGCAATTTATCAATAACAATCATTTTCAAAATGTAAAAAATATCATCCACATATTTGAGCATAATGTTTACATTTATTCCGAACTTTACACTTTACTAGAGCATTTTAAAATTAAATCATTTAACATTAATCCAGCCAATGATACTGATAAATTACTACCCACAAGGACTCCAAAAAGCTGGCTGTAGTAGAAACTGCAAAATAGCAAAAAATTATGAGACTATTTGGTATTTTTGTTATAAATTATAAACAAACCTATCTCAAACAAGATATTTAATTATCTATTTATTAATAAATCATAAGCCATAATGTAACAATTCGCAGCCTTTTTCTCATTCCAATTTCCATTTTCCATCTTTTTTGCTTCAGAGCAAAAAACAAATCTAATCTCGCATTCCCTTTTCAGGTTAGTCGCAATCCTTTGGAATGAAAAAAAAAAAAAAAGGAGGGCCTTTCCTGAGTAAGACAGATGGCTGCGCTGTTCTCTTTGTTGATTGGATCATTTTATAAATATTTTCTTCATACAGTGATAGTCAAATCAATTTGCTTGTTATATCGATAAAATTAATCGAGCTACATAAAGAAAGGTAAATAAAGATGAGGTTATAGGGTAGATCTATATTAATTAACCTCCCCTGGGCTCTTAATTGACTTTTAACTACTTCATCCGAACCGCTCTCTTAAATACTTCTATTTATTATCCTCCATGGGTCCATCTGTTTGTTATGATTCTTTATGAAAGCAACTTCCTCCTGGCTTTATAATTACAGGCGAAAGCTCTAGTTTTTATCGTTAAATTTCAAACTAGCTATATTCTCTTCATAAGGAGTAATGCATAATTATTCATTTTTTTTTAATAATGTAAATTTAGTGAAGCTTTCTGGCCTTTTACATTGGCTTATCGTCAATTCCCACTTTTGTAAAGGAATCCTGAGCCGTATAGTCGGTCACAGGCCATAAGTTTAATTTAACAAGTAGGAATTAAACTCGATTCAATTAAGGATATGTTATCGACGTCAAATTTGTACATCACTGTTGATAATCTTATCTATGTGTTATTTGGTCGTGTCTGAGCTACCTAATGTGTAAAGAAAACCAATGTATGAGTGGGAAAAGTCGTGATCAAATGACCTCTGTCCTTAAGATCGTTTTTTACATTAATTTTAAGTAGAACAAATATAATGAGATGTTGTTAAAAGTTGTTACTTTAAAAAAATATAAAAAAAGAGAGGGGAAGAAGTAACTTGAGAAACCTCAAAGGTAAATATCCTCTTACAAAGTAACGACATAAATTTTCATAACATTCAAAGTACTACAAAATTGAAACGGTAAATTAATTGCTTTGTACGATTCATCTTTGGGGTCCCAGGGACGCCTCAGTCATCCGATTTTATGAAGAATTGAAGTGGCTTTAACCATCCTTTCTTCGTAAATATTTTCTTGCTTCATTCCTCTACCAAGTTATCCAATCCCGTCGTCCATTGTACATCTCTGATATCCTTCAATTTAAATCCTCAGTGTATTCCCGCAATACCCGCTCACGGCCTTCAGACTTATATGTAAGTGCCCATCGAACCGCAGCCTTTGGTAGATCTTTCCTCATCCCTATGGAATTCTATTCCCTCTTTCATTCGTAGTTCTAATATTCTTACAACCTTCAAATCCCGTATCTTCGACCACCTTCTGTCCACCTAATTCCGGAAGAATAACAATTGAAAGTTTCAAACAAGGTTTATATATTTTCTGTACTTAATGTCTCAGGTTTTTGTTTATTCTGGTAAATATGTACATTAGCAAAAAATGTACCTTTCCATTTATTATTTTTAGTTTAATTATATTTGATTTATTTTCTCTTACTTATTATCACAAGTGTTTGTCATTTTATGTTTCATGATATGACATATGGTTTTACTTTATTTATTCTATTCTTATTTTATGTATTCTATAAATTATTGTTGTTCATTTTTATCTTTTTAAATTCATTATTTTATTATATTTTATGACGTTTTATAATTTTATTTTTATTTCACTCTAAGGCTCCGAAGCCTTCCGATCTCTAAGGAATTTTGACGCCTGTATATTATTCTAAAGAGATCAATCCTAGAATAAATAAAGATTATTATAATTATTGAATGGAATATGTTCCGGGTGCGGTAAAAAAAAAACTCAAATAGTAGATATTGTATATATGTATATATAGTTGACCGTAAAAATTGATATATAGGAAGATGGTCAGGGTTGCGGTCAATAGTGAAATAAAAATAGTTTACAACTATTTATTTTCCAACGTTTCACCCCACTTTGCAGGGCTTCATAAGGGCTAAAAAGATACAAAATGAAACTATGTTAAGATAAAATGATAGAAATAAAAATAAAAAGATACAATGAAAAGAATAAAAAACAAGTAACAAAGGCAAGAGTAATAGTTTCATATAAAAATACGTAAAATATAAAGCTAA
>NW_027112640.1:2695660-2695961 GCF_000696795.3 Halyomorpha halys | reverse complement strand
TTAAGAAACAAAATATACCAAATGAGCGGGGATACAGAAAAGTGTAAAAAATAATAGAAAATTAATAATAAAGTAATTAATATAAGTACACTTAATTATTATAATTAACTAACTACTACAACACTTAACTATTATAATTATTATTATATCGCCGTCCAGGTAATGGCCCAATTTCGATGTTTAAATTTGTGTTAATTTATAATTTCTGTTAACGCCATATATATGTATATGTGTATTGATTGAAATGTAAATCTTTTTTTTTTGTTTTCCTTTAATCAGCTGTTGGTAAATTTAACACATG
>NW_027112640.1:2636141-2687941 GCF_000696795.3 Halyomorpha halys | reverse complement strand
TAATTTGTTCTCATAGGGAGTATTTTTTTTGTTATTAAAAGGTTTCTTTGTTTTCAATTTAATTTATGTATAATTTATGTCTTTTAAGTTAATTTACGAATAAATGTTTTGTCCGAGCCAGTGTTTATTTTTTTTAGTTAAGCTTTCCAACAAGGAGACTATGTCGATTTGAGGTGGCTTAACATTAATTTGATTTTTTTTAGTTAAGCTTTCCAACAAGGAGACTATGTCGATTTGAGGTGGCTTAACAATTTCATTATATAACAAATAACTTTTATAATATACAAACTTTTTATTATTTCACTGATTATGAACTTTATTCAATGGTTAGTGACAAAAAAAACATGTCGTTAATCTTTTAGTACTACATTTCCGAATCGGACCGCACTGTAACAATATAAACGAAGCTGTTTCGATAAAACTACAGGAATCAATAATATGCCCTACAGGTGCTGACAATATCCCTTAAATCCGCTATTCTCTCAATCCCAGCATCTTGGATCATACGGGCGATAGCTTCGTACAATCACTTAAGACTCAACTTGTTTCCAAGAAACAAAACTACCACCTACCACTCGAATAATTCGTATCCGGTAGCTAGTATACAAAAACCATAACCCTATTTACTATCAGATTATAAATTAATATTTTTACTTATAATTGTGGAGAGCATTTGAGAAAGACAATTAACGGAATTGTTCAATTGAGAAACAAATATACATTTTTATCACAACAATGCTTTGGCAAAGCAAAAATCTTTTTTTTTCCACGTAGAATATAAAAAAAAAATTACATAATAGACAAATCATTTCACAATTGATATTATAAGACTGAGTTTCAGAGATAAACGACATGCAAAAACTGAATCAATATTGGGAATTGCTGACTCAGTCGGATTCCAGACCTGAGTTACGACTCATCACGCTATCCAATGTAGCGACAACCACGCCAACATTTCATCGAGCGGCAGCCAGCATATCAAAAGTTATTCTGATAGCTTTTTTTTTTAGTAGTTAACAATTCTGTAAACCACTAATGGAAAATTTCAATGTTTCAAACTTGTTAAGTATTCATGAAAAATCACAATATGGAAAAGTATTCTACTAGTATTTATTGGCTTAATTGTTTTTCGCTTCAGTGAGTGATTGACTGAGTAGAATTGCTAAAGCTTTGCCCACTTGAATTCATAGTAGCCGACACTTCATCTTAAAATAATGTCTAGGATTTCCAGTGACACTGAGGCAGTGAATTTTGCGACTGCGGTTAGTATTTTAGAGAAGTTTTAAATCCCGTTCAATTTTGTTTCTATACTCAATGTTGCGCAACATGCTAAGTGTGGACGTGAACGCACGGCTCTCTAACTTCCTGGTTTTTTGTTACCATTTCGACTACTAATTTAAACTTAAAATTAATTGAGGATCTTCAAACCTAAAGAACTTTATTGAAATGAAGTCAGACGATGTGAGCACGCCACTGCCTTCACACACCGACCATTGGCAGGTTGATGACCCTCAGTACAAAGTTGGACTATTAGCTGTGGACACATACGACCTTACCTACTATAGATGGATTCAAAATCCAGGAAGTTACACATATTAAATTTCCAAAACCTAATTCAAATAATATTCACGCAAAACAGCCAACGTTTTAAATCATATTAATTTCACTAATTAAACAGTTTTGTACAGAAAACATTTGACAAATTTATAAAGATGCGCCTGAGGAAATAGGTATGAACCGCCTACAGCTCATCCCAATGCTGACATTAATATCAATGTACACTTCTAATAAATCTGGGAGTTCTAACACGCAGCTCAGTTTATGATTGATTACGGGCCTGTCATCCCTAATCCCTTTTGTTTGGGAAACTTTGTTCTGGTAGAAATATTTGCATGGGATTTTGCTAAAATGTAACTTTATTAGCATAATTCACTGCCTCGAAATTTTTATATAGAAATAGTGATCTAAAAACGGAGAGGACTCAGTGGTAAGAAACTGAGCTCGTTTCAAATCAGGCTGTGATAGTTAACTCCGGGGTCCACCTAGCCTCATAAAGAGGGTATTCGGACCAAATCACCTCCTTCACAATCGTAGTACATCCTTATTAAGTACAGCACCCCTGACCATTCATGGGTTGTAGCGGTACAGAATTATTTGATATTTGTATACATTACTGTAAATAAACCATTACATTTCAAGGATTGAAATACATAAAATAACAGAAGGTACTAACAAATAAGGAAGGAAAACAAATATTCTCCAGGTATCATTAAATGACATCCTAGACACTTTTTTTTTTTTTTTTAGGATAGCTAAATAAATAATATATTCAGGTGTAATAATCCACAAAGACCTTAATGTTCCATTTGTAACCGATCTAGCCCGAACCAGATATCAATCCTTCCATTACAAACTACCTAAACACTCAAACCCATTAAATTCTAATTTTCCTTCCTCTTTTATTCCGGACAATCCTCCGAGGCGTCTGAAAAGAAGATAGCCTCGAGACCTTATACTGTTAAAATGTTTTTAAAGTGCTACCATTGGGAAGTTTCTCTACATGCTTTTACCATACCATTATGATTTCCTCAAATTTACTTGATATATTTATGTACAGTTGTAAATATCAATAAATAAATTTAAAAAAAAAAAAAGGTGTAATAATATTCTTAGAATATAATTTTTGTAATGACCAATTCACAAGCACCTTACGACCAACAACAAATGCTTAAGCCCTTTATCAAAGTATAAGGGAACTTTATCTCCAATAAATAAAAGGTACTATCTAAAGGGTTTTATTTTTACATATAGATCTTACTATATGTATTATAAATACCATATAGACACTAACAACAATTTTCTTTTTTAATGTGTTTTTCTGAATATGATTTTTTTAAGAAAAAACAAAACAGATATTTTGTTACTTTTAAGCTTTAAATTTGGTTGTTTGTCATATTTTATCAACGTATTCCCGTTTCATTTGACACACATATAGTATATTATATATGTCAAGATTTGGAAAATAGATACTAACAGATGTCTTTGCATGGCTTTCCTAGAGGTTATCAGCTATGGTATGAAGTATTATTTTTTTTTTTTATATTTTAATATAATTTAAAACTTATCAGATTAGGGACTAGAAACATCAATAGATTTCTAATACCCATAAAACAGTACCTCTGAGAATATAAAATCTGCTAAATTTTTTATAATGAACTAAGACTGAAAAATAGGACAATCCTAGCAAAAGAAAAAAATTGGACTATTAGAAGTTTAGTTGTAATCAAAACTATATATATAATTTGTTCTATAATCGATTTATTTTAAACAGGGGCGATGCTGCTACAACTAATTTTCTCAAGTTTCGAATTTGTAAATAAACGTTTTAGATTTCAGGAGGGGGGATGACACCCTCTTCTGATTATAAGGAGGTTAATAAGGATTCATTTATTTTTAAAACTATAAACTTCATTTTATTTTAGGTTATGCCCTTATAAGATACGATATATCTTGAGTTTCTCGGAAGAAAGTTATTCTCACAATGTGCCTTTATTTAATACTAAATATTACTATTATCTAATACTTCCTACGATTGGAAAATCATATCAGACAGTTTAGCTGACGTTATTCATTACAGGCCCTTCATTTTAGTTAACTTCAGTTCTACAAATGTGGGATGGCTTAATTGAAAAAGATGTATACATATATAGAAATTTTATTTAATTACTACTTTTTTTGAGCTCACATCGCAAGGCATTCTATCATACCAAATAGCTGTATAGAATCAACCAATCGAAAGCCTTATAAGGGAACAGGGACTGACAGAGCGTGAAAGAGGGAGAGGGGACAAATTGGGCAGGACATGCCATCGGGCCAAACTAATCCACAGAGGTCGATGAAGCGGTTCTCGGCTTGGCATTCATTATCTACTCTAACTCTACCTCATATCCAGTTCAGGTACCTTAAGTGTACTTTACGCTTCGTGATTATTTCACCCATCAGCATTGACCTACATTCTGTTTTACAAAACGATTCCGACCATGGCAAACTTCGTATCATGAAGTGATGGGGCAACTATGACGTTTTATTGATTTTTTTTTTCTATTTGTACATCGTACACTGATACTTTATTTGTCATACCTCACTTAAAATCTCATGTAAGTTTTATTAAACTGTTGTATTTTTATATTTCAACCATACTTTTGCAAAAAAAAAATGAGGCGTTCGTTCCTAAATCTTGGTGGCTGACAAAATAAAAATCTCAACATTATTAAAAAATATTTTTTTTAATTACGATGTTTTACATTCAAACAGGAGTCAATTACTATTACTACTAAGATAATATATTTCTTAAGGCTTCTTTCAACAATTTATGAAATCAACCTAAAAAAAAAAAAGCCGGTGACACCAAATACTTCATAGAAAATTTCAGTAATATTTTACGAACGACACCAAAGATTTTGGATCGTGAAATACTTAGTACCGAAAGTACTTTTCTGAACTTTTGAAATTGAAGTTAGTCAATCTAACAACTATGGGGCTCAATTGCAAAATTAGAACGGAATGTATTACAACAGTGAATAATATAGAAATACCTATTCTCAAACGAGCTAGGATTAATTTTAACTCAAAGTAGGGTGGTAAGAGAAAGTTGTGCTAAAAGCACACCTCACCAGATTTATAAAAGACTTTTTGCTTTACAAAGAGGTAGATATGACTATCTTCTAAACCAACTATACAGTTGGAAAGAAAGCAATTTCGGCTTGCAGTAGTAGATAGGGTTATGTTTTTTCGTTATTGTTTTGTCAACGTTAATTTTTTTTTCCCACAACTGACACATATAACATCTATATATGGTTTCAAAACTGGAGAATCAAAATAAATCCTGACAAATCCCATCAGATCACCTTTACTCTCCGTCGTAAACCTCTGCCCTCCTGTCCTACAGTATCCTTTCTAAATACTCCACTAACGCCTGTTGAACAGATCGATACTTAGGACTCCATCATGACAAGAGACTTACTTGGAATCCACAAACAAGACTGAAACGACAAGAAACTCCCCGTAGATTCCGATTGATACAACACTTACTTGACAAACGCTCTAAACTTCCCATTCACTACAAAAAATTAGTATACACTGCGATAATCAGACCAATTTGGAAATATGGAATAGAGCTCTGGAGCTCTACCAAACCACAAAATTCCTTCCGCATCCAATCCTTACAATCCAAAATCCTACGTAAAATTCTTGATGCTCCTTATTACGTTACAAATAAACTCATTCACAAAGACCTTAACATCCCATTCGTTGCAGATTTGGTCCGAAACAGATATGCATCTTTTCATTCCAAACTCCTTACCCATCCTAACCCATTAATTCTTAATCTTTCATCCTTAACAATCCCTGATAATCCTCCGAGGCGTCTGAAAAGAAGATGGCCACGGGAATTTCTAATTTAAATTAATGTTTGAAGTACCACCAATGGGTTCCCAAGATTTTCAAGTGTATATGAAACATACAACATATTTACTTATTGTATTTATTATTTGTACAGTCGTAAATCACATTAAAAAAAAAAGTGCTTACACATATAAAGATATTTCATAAAAGATATTTTATGATTATAGAACATAGTTTGTTCTTGTAAAACAGATTGAAATTTATTAACAACAATATTTCAGTTTGTAATAGGTTTTGGTCCGCATTCGGATGCATATTCTAAGGGAGTTGATGTCCTTAAGGCTTCTCTGATTACTGCCCTCTTTAGGCTCAACCCGAAATTCATGTAAGAAATTAGGCTTAAAAGGGATTTAGAGAAGGAAAAGGAAAACTTTACCAAAAGACTTGGCTTTCCCATGAGAATGTAGTGGAAGTAATCCTCCGAGGCGTCGGAAAAGAAGATGGCCACGGGACCTTCTAATTTAAATTAATGTTTGAAGTACCACCAATGGGTGGGGCCTTCCCAAGATTTTCAAGTGTATATGATATATACAACATATTTACTTATTATATTTATTATTTGTACAGTTGTAAATCACATTAAATAAATAAATTTTAAAAAAACATTTTTTTTACTATTAAAGATTTATAAGTTGAAACCTTTACGTTACTATAGAAACTTGTAACTTAGTTCACATTGTTTTCCAATTGCAGCCACTTAAATACAGCTCGATTCAACTATTTTAGGTCTCCTCTTCCCATTTTAGTAAATATTTCAAAAGTAATTTATGGCCGTTCTGGGCTTTAGTGGGGGTTTTAGTGAGGCGGGTCGAGTGGGAAGGATTGCCTTCTAATATTTTTTGTGCAATGATCTCCTATTTTGAGATTATAATGTTTCGTACATCGGCCAACATACACGCTATAAGTGTAATTTTGTTAAGAGCTGTATGTTTACGGTTAGTTATAACTTGGGATGAAAAATTTATTTTCATGTAGGCAAAACAGCAGCTGAGGCTTACACATTTCAAAGGTAATACAATCGATCCTTTTTGAAACAAATTTGAAAGTTGTGTTTCCGCTCGATCATGGATCATCAGCAATAACATTAATTGAAAAATATCATCCAAGCGTAATGTACTAGCACAAACCATATCTAAAGCCGAATTGCATAAAAAAATATTATCCGATCAATGTGGTAAGGTGACAAAGGTGTAATTTGAGCTTCACCTTGCTTCCACGCAACCCAATGATCAACTCAAATGTTTTGCGTCTGATGAAAATTGGATATAACAATACAAGAGAAGAATTGGCAAGAATGAAAAGAAATGTTTATATCGCAGCTGTTTTCATTCCAAAATCAAGTCAAGAATATTATCATCACAGGAAAAACTTAATATTATTCTTCACGTCTATATAAGCCGACTTGTCGAGGTAAATGTCCTTCGAGATAAGATTAGATCCAGGAACGTGCCTTCAAGTAAAGCAAACTCATGAAAGCTGCAGAGAATTCCCGCTATGCTAGCAAAGCTCTTATACACGTGAAATATAATCCAGTCGGTGTCTCGGACAGAGCTAGAGTTAGGCTACACAGCCACGATGTTCAAATAGTTTCTGATATAATTTAACTACTGTGAAAAGGAATTAACTTAAAAATAA
Organism: Halyomorpha halys; assembly: GCF_000696795.3. NCBI lineage: Eukaryota > Metazoa > Arthropoda > Insecta > Hemiptera > Pentatomidae > Halyomorpha > Halyomorpha halys. The sequence continues at coordinate 2,680,843 of NW_027112640.1, read as the reverse complement.
AAATTATAAATACAATAATCACTAACCAGTAGCATTATTTTACGAATCCAAATTACTAAATATTAATATTAATATGAATTTTAATAATGGAATAAATAAAAATTTAGACCGAAATGCAATTTGAAATAAATTAATAACAAGCCTTACGGAAGGTAAAAAATAGTTTATATGATAGTTGATGGTGTAAGTTGATCTAAAATTAAAAGTTTTAAAAACTAATGAAACTGTTACAAAATAGGTAACTAGGCATAAGATTATTAATAATTAATATGATTCCCTATTAATTTATTGTTTCATAGGTTAATTTGACTCGTAATTAATGACCTAGACCGAACAGCCTGCAAAACATTTTTACATTTGGACGTAAAGTGTAAATTTATTTTTAAAGTATGTTAAATTATTAATAATACTGTTGTTAAAATTGTTACAAATTAATGTACAATAAGCTGTTAATTGTTTGATTGTCCTAGAGGATGTCTGAATTAGCCGAAACCATCTCGAGAAATTGGAAAGATTATACATAAATTATTGTTATAATTAATATAATCTTCAGATTAGCAAGAGAGAGTCAAATTTATCTTTCGTTGGTAAACCATGGAATAAATCTGGACCATCTCATAATGGCTAGAATAATTTGATGGCGCATAGGATAACCAGCACTTCCTTCTGTAGTTCGAGTACACGACCCCATTCAATCAAATCAACATAATCCTTTAAATCAAACAAACCTATTACAAATTTATTCGAATAAATAAATTTTATCCAACATTATGCAAGACAATATTGATAACGCCGATTCGTCAAAACAGTAACGCATCCTGCTAGAGAGGTTTGAAGAAGACGACGTATCAATCAATAACTGAATTAATATTACGAATTCTCACGGGAAATTAAATTCTCATTAAAACTCAAAACATTTTCCTAAATTTTAAATATTAATTTAAATTTTTTAAATTTAAATATTAATATGTAAAAAAACGTCGGAAAATAAATAGTTGTAGTAAACTATTTTTATTTCTCCTTTGACCGCGACCCTGACCATTTTCCTATACATCATTTTCCTAAATGTTCTAGCGAACAAAGTTTAAGTAAAAATAGGATGTTTTTTACACATTAAGCACAAAATTTCAACAGCAAGTTTGAGCCCTTTATCTCTCGTTTTAACTTTACTATCCTTTCTATCAAAAACAGTAGTAACTCATTTTTCGAAAAAAAAAAAAAAAAATCTTACCTCATTTTTCCCTATGAATTCTTCAATTACTATAATCGTAAACCATGATTTTTTGGGAATTTTTTTTTTCCATTCGTACTTGAACGTGTCTCACACGTATAATTTAATCATCAAATTTATTTTATAATTATCATAAACCAATATATCTTATTTTTAATATTTGTCCTTTTACTTATTTATATATCATCGTTCCCATTGTGTTTCTTTATCGAGATGGAATACTCAATATAGCATTTGACAAGACAATCAATCATTATATATATATATACACTTTTTAATTTTAATATATTTTCCAATCAAATTTATGTATATATATTTGTATTTTCCTTCATTTCGTACTAATGCAGAAAGCGATATTGCATAATCACTGAAGCCGACGAATAAATATCCATGAAAATATGTTTAAAATGTAACATAATAATAGTTACCAACGAAATTCCCAAGCTTAAATTAGAAAGCTTTGCAGTTTAAGATAATAGAAGAGGAGATTAGGGACCATTAGGAAACAGAAAAGTGAAATTACATCAGAGGCAGAGCTGAACATTGTCCTACAGTAAGGCGCTAAAGTACACAATAAAATTAATTTAATTCCATCTCATAGAAATGCTATTCAAACAAGCCAAGCTAATACGGCACTAATTAAACAAAGTTTAATACAACCTGTAAATATGGAAAGCAACAGATTTGGAACAACAGCCATAAATTACAACTAATTCTGATTTCCCTAGAGTAGAACAAGTTAGTCGAACAATCCACCATACTATCCCCACTACCGTTAATAATAATTAGGCGGAAATGATCAATTATTATTAGATGAGAACTGGCAAAACTTTAAGGGCTCTAGATGATGAGGTCATTAGTTCGAACCTTATTAGTCAATATAACTTCGCTGACTGATTATCTCGGTTCATACTTGAAATCAGTATAAAAATAATTTTATTCCGGGACAAAAGTCTCCCAAGAATAATTAAATGGTTCAGACTAATAACTACAAAATTTTAGAATTTAAGTTCGAATTACAAATTTATGGTGGTAATTAATGTAATAGATACACAGCTTGATAAGGTGGTTTGGTCATGAATAACAGATGAGGAAAATGTGTCGCTTAGAGGAAAGAACGGAGGAGGATTCGCAAATAGAGATTGGAAGAAAATTCCTTGAGATGGGAGCATTTAGGAAATCCGAAGATAAATCTTATGGCAATTCCCGAGTCTCTTCAATTTCATCTATATCCCAACAGGAACCCCTCCGAAGACCAAGAAACCATAACCGAAGTAGAGAAAAATGAAAGAAGATATTAGGAGTTATGGAATCACACCCAGGCATGGCATGGCTGAAGGGAATGGAATCACGGAATCTGAGGAATTGATTAAGTACGTCTATAGATTTATGTATGATTTGGCAGATATAATTATTCCAGGAGAGGTGTTGGTCGAACATGACTCCGAGGTTTCTTACATAGGGAAAGCGGTTGATTATTGGGATAAAGTAAATTATAGTACGGGAGGAAATAAAGAAAACGCTTGGAACCCATGAGGAAGTTCTTAGTTTTTCCAGCATTCAGCCTCAGATCATTGTTTAATGTCCCTGTATTAACGGTATCAATAGCTTCTTGTATATTTTGGATGGCCTCGAGCATCTCCATAGGATGGAAGGATAAGTTAATTTGGAAATCATCACTGCATAAGTGGAATTGAGAGTGGTGAATGGAATTAGGAAGATCATTGATGTAGATGGAGAAAAGGGTTGGTGGTAATAAAAAGCTCTTAACTAGTGGCACAAATACATTTCTATTGGGATATTTCAGATATTAATACAACTATTGAACTATTCAGAAATATCTTTAAGTAGAAGGGACCAATTCAACTTTAAAACGTCACGCCATCCTTAGTTAAATTGTTCTGTATTTAAAATAATAATTTTTATTTTTCCAAATATCTGAAAGCTTAGAAGGTCTGAAACCTCTTACAAAAATAAACTATTTGCATCATAAAGCGCGTAGGAATGCTTAAATATTTCAAACTCATGTAACAAAAAAATATAGATTAAAAGATAGAACACCAATGGGCGGAGGCTGTTCATGAGTTAAAGTACACAAAAAGGCCACTGTAGCCCAAATAGATTTATTTATTAATCTAGGCTAATTTTCGCCTATTCAGGCATCATCAGGCCATTATTTATTCATAGCAATTAAAATTATCAGAAATCAGTTAGGACCATTTAACTAAAAAAGGACATTATAAATTCGTACAACCTTTCTTTTTTGTCCATTTTTAATCTTAAATTCTATTCAAAAACGTCAAGAGGAAAATTATCAATCATACTTTTGTAATTCATAAGTATTTCAAAAGAAGTACAAGAAGTAATTCAAAAGTTCAAAATAACAAAAAAAGTCATTTTGTGCTTATAATAATAATAATAAAGGCTTAACAAACCCAAAGGTTCGATACCGATAGAACCAAACGCTCTCCGCATACATCCTTCAGCGATGCCCCTCCAAACCCAAATCCACTAAATCAGTTTTAACGCAATCCTCCCATCTACGTTTCGGTCTACCCCTCGGACGTTTACCCGTTGGTTCAGTGTTTATTAACATTTTAGGGATCCGCTCGTTACTAAGCCCCACAACCTTACATGCCCATCTTACACGCCACAAGGCTATAGCTTGAATTATATTTACCGGGTGTAGGTTCCTTAATTCAACGTTGTGTAATCCTCGCGCGGGGTCATTACCGCGTAGGGGAGCATCTCACGGGTGGCGGATGTGAGGATGGTCAGTGGAAATCCCTCGGAAGTTCCTCTCGGCTATGTCCAATGGACCAACAATGAGAGCGCCCCCCCCCCCCCTCCCAGGCTTGCTAGAGGGTGTAACGTAGGATTGAACGCCCTACTCACATATTTTTTTAGTTCACAAAATACCATTTTGTGCTTACATGTGTCAATTCCGGAAATTTTTTAATTTACACAAAAAACATTTTTTTGTAACCTTTATAGTGTATAGAGTTACCAATATCTTTTTATTCTTTCTTTTAAGTAATTGAGACAAAGTCAAGAAGTTTTAAGGTGATTTTGCTCTTTGTCTTCAATTATCAGAAACAAGGTTATGGAGAAATTTTATGTCATAGAAGTATTGTCAGAGTATATTTTCCCATATTAGATTTAAATGTGATGAGACTTAGTTTAATACTTTTCAAATCACAGAGTATACAACCCAAAAAGCACATACTCAATTATTTCCAGATGATATCCTAATTTATTTAAATATTTGTTAAGATATTTGTCAATTCAAATGGGTTTCCAAATATCCATTAAAAACAAAGAAGTACTAGTATTTAGTAGAAAAAGAAAAGGATACCAAACCTAATATTAAATAACTTAATATTTTTTTATACTGATTAATCCAAAAGTTATAGTTATGTTGGAGCCACGGTAATAATATATGACTTGATAGTCCAAGCTAGTCTTCCCTCAAAAAGAGATTCATTTACTGTACAACTGACAATTACCTGGAGCTAAGAGAGCCAAAATATGAAACAAATAAAAACAACAGTCTACTTTTCACTGATGCTTTGAGTTCATAGTCATAATTGAAAATTATAAATACACAAAAATCAAACAAAATCAGTTGCAGTACTCATATCTCAACTAATTTTGAAACTTTTTTTTTTTTAATTTTATTTATTTATTGATATTTACAACTGTATAAAAAAATACAACCAGTAAATTTGATCATAATGACATAATGATATGATACAAGATGTAGAGAAACTGCCCAGTAGTAGAACTCTAAAAACAGTTTACAATATAAGGTCACGAGGCCATCTTCTTTTCAGGCGCCTCGGAGGATTACCAGGAATGAAAGAGGAAGCAAGGTTAGAAACGAGTGGATTTGGGTGGTTAGTGAGTTTATTATGGAAGGAATAATAATATCGGGAATTTTGAAACTAAATGGGGCTGATCGTAACATATTACTTATCAGTATAACAGGACACAAGAACATTCTGAGCAATTTTAAAGCTGACAAAGCAGTAAAAGCTACCTCATTGATACCTACATCTGACTGTATAGAGTGCCTTCATAATAACCTGTATGCCTTAATGGCATTACATGTATGAAATAAATTGCAGACTTGGACCAGTACAATAAAAAATAAATTAAGACAGATTAAGCAAACAGTATTCCCATGAAGTCAGCAATAAAAACAGTAGGTAGACAACAAAAAGTAGTACTGAGAAGACTAACTCGAGGGTACTTAGCTGACTGGAACAACTAGACCAAAATATAAATAGTATAATAGAAGTAATCTGCTATTATTACCTTTTGAAAAAAATTTTTTTTTTTCATTTTATTCTATAATTTCATTTAATTCATTCACTGATTAATTATTATTAATACTACAATCAATTATTGAATAATTAATGTGTCTTGATTATTTCAATTATATCAGATGCTATCATCAAGAACAGAAATATAACTTAGATTGAGTGTTGTGTGCACATGCAATCATCATCTTGGCTGTGACTTAAAAAAAAAATTAATTGTGGCAACCCTGGGACTGACTGATGTTACTTCCCATAACTTTACAAGCAAATAGGGGAAATTTTTTTTTCAACGCATATCAACCGCAAACTCTAGTTTGTTTCCTCCCTTCATCCTAAAGGTCTTGCCAGTTGCCGCAGCGAAGAACAGGAAAAGCATTTATCCAAAAGCTGAGTCAAATGAGTGTTGTTTGGGGAGTAAAAAGATCATAATAATGTTTTATTATTTTAGCAACTGTGTTTTATCACTAAAACACTGAAACTTCACATAAAATATAAAATTCCAAGGTGCCTTAACCCCAAAATAATGTTTAAGGCAGTCATTTTGAAACCTCTCAAAAGTTGTGTTATTTCATCAAATTGAAAGTAACTTTCTATAAAATTAATTTGTATACAAAATAAAACAAACTAAAAACTGAATAAAGCGCAAACACTAACAATCAATAAATTTTTACAGTGAAACATTCAAACCTCTTTAACACCCTTTCACCTAATCAGATATGCTCCAAATCAAAACTAAACTAGCAAAACCTCTCTTGCAGTGATGCCTGGAAGCTAGAAAAAAAAAATTCTCTCCCAATTCAGCAAATAGGACTATATCATTTGAAATAAAACTTTTTTCATCAGGTGGGGAAAACTCATGCTGCTTGAGAGCAAAGTCAAACCTTTCCATGGTAATGAAAAAAAAATTATTTTTTTAGTGGCATTTATATTGTAATCAACAACAAAAATATGAGATTCACATATCGAAACATTACATCAATAAACTCGAAAGAATAAATCACAAATTGACATAATGCTAATGTAACAGGCAGTACGCATATAAAATGTTTTTACCAGGCTGAAAATTATATGTGTCACAGCAATGTAAACAATAAAAACATTTTAACACATCATAAAAAATAACTCACTTTTTGAAATTGGCAGATATAGTTTGATAAAGTTACTAATAAACTGAAGCAAAAGAAAACTTCTTAAAAACAAGACTTATAAAACCTAAATCCAGTCCTCTTAAGTTGTAAAATGAAAAAAATGCATGGGAGGAATCACAATAAACAAACAAAATTATTGTACTTAATGTTAAATACAAAAGTAAATTTTATAAATCCCAATTATTACAATAAAATTTTTAAAAAAAAAGAAATTTCTTTCTATTAATTTGGTCACCATCAAAATTCAGTAAATGAGGTATTGGATCATAAAACATGGTAACCAAAAAAATTAAAACTTTCACAATGTTAAAATATTTGAACATTAAGCATATATATTTTAGCATAAATCTGAGGTCACCAAAATATAACAAGATTATTCCTCAAAGTATGCAAAATTCCTAAAAATTTATTAATTCAGCCCTAAAAAATCCAGTGAAGCAAAAAATCTCAATTCAAACATACATCAGCTTCCATATTTTATGACCGAGGACCTCAAATACCAAGAGAAGTAATTTATCAATAAAATAGTTGCTACTGAGGATTTATAAGAAATCAACATGAAATACTGAGGAGAATTACAATGATAAGAAAGGTATAAAACATTTAAAGACCTATGTATTTCTGGTATGTGAATGAAATCAATTATGGATCAATACTTTCCCCCAGTATCTCATTATCATTTGAGGTAGTTGCAGTGGGAATGCTGTGAATGATTAATCTTTATTTTGAAAAACAGATAGTTGTACTAGAATTATTTGATAGCTATACAAGTCCTAGGTTTGAGCAGGAAAACAATTGAAAATTGATTAAAATTAAAAGTTGTCAAGATTTTATTTTGACTCTATCTTTAAAATAACTCTCATCACTATGCAAGTCAATAAGTACAATTTTTAAGGCAAATCAAATGTTAAGAAACAGCCAACAAACAATTGAGAGTGAGACTTAGTTCACTCATACTTTCGACAGTTAAGCCCTTCAAGATAATATTTCATCATTCCATCTCCTTACTTAACATTAAATGACACAGGAGTCAAGAGCTTAATTTAAAAACTCTAATAGTGTTATCAGAAAAATGAATGTCTAAGTGACTAACAATATGAACAATATATATAAAAATCTGTTAAAAGTAGTTAGATTAATGTAAATGATGTTTTAATATGGTCCGAAAAATTTAATCTGCAGGAATAACTTATAAATAGGAAACTAACTAATTAGTATAAAAAAATAAATAAATAAAAGCTTTCCAACTTATGGCAATGAATAGACATCAAAGTAAATCATGAGTAATCGATAAAATCATCTACAATAAGCTATCAGGTACATCAGGTAGACAATTATGTTCCTTATAACACCTATCCTATACCATACATCAATAATACATGAATAGAACACTGTCAAATTATCATTTCATCTTTATCAAAGTTTCAATTAGATTAATTAATTTTAAAGTACTAGAATGAATTCATTAATTCTTTTAGTGAATAATGAATAGTTCTAAATGACTTTACCTTAGAAGGGGTCTTGTACACGAATTGTTTCTGATATTTTCCATCAGTCATTACAAATAGTTTATAGGTTTAAAAATCTTCCAGAAGCAGGAGGTTGAATCTGATAAACACTGCACATCTAGTAACATTAACAATGTGTCAGAGCCTAGTACCACAGTGGATATGTTTGTAAAAAACAATAGGAAAATAACAAAACTATATTTAATTCAAAAATACATCATTCAACAACAATAAAATCAAAACAAATTTATTTGAAACTAATCTTATCACATAACCTATAAACTATAGATTTATATTTTTAACTGTTTAATCTTATGTTAAACCGTTAAACGTATTTAATAATCATTCAATAGTTAAAAAGTATTTGTAATAAGGAAGATATCGTAAAGCTCTTCCAAGATACATTGTTCAACGACTGCGGATAATTATTAGATTCCTATTGATATTGAAAAACAACGAACTAACTAAACATTCTGAGTCTAACAACTTAAAGAGAGTGACGTCATTGATGGTTACCCTCATGCTCGGAGCGCGGTTCTTAATCTGGTTTGCGAGCTAAGTTTCCTAACTGTATACTAACAAGGAATTGTTTGCCTTTAAGAAACTACAATTTCAACTTCCTCATTCCATTTCAAATGCAAAATATCATGAATTATCACATTCGAAACTTGAATTTCGAATTAAATCATTAAGATATTGTAATAGTTTCATCCTATTAAACATATACATTGAATTTATATTCCAATAAGATTTATTGAATTTATATTCCAATAAGATTTATTGAATTTATATTCCAATAAGGTTAATATAACAACAATACATCATGATACAATCATGAACTCATTCATACTCTAACTTATAAAACCTCCAACATAACCTTAACAAAAATCTAACCTTCCTTCTGTACAGTCTCAGATGCATGGAGGAAAGAGTATAAAGCTGTACACTCAAATGCTTGGCGGGAAGAGTATAACGATGTCAAGCCAAATGAAGCCATAAAGACAGGTTTAGTCCCTTAATAGGGCTAGGCATCCCAGATGTTATCCTTATAAGTCATATTAAGACTGTCAACCAAACCCGTCATTGGTCGCTACGTGAGAATTTCTCTCACGTTTATGGTTTTTTCGTGTCTGGGAGCTACAAGAGCGAAACTGTAGTTCCCATCTTCCTTAATTTTTTAGTACACAATCTCTTCCTTCTATACCTCGTTTCCCACAACTCTAGCAACTCTGAGTAAGCGTCCAGCCCTTTTTCAATGACATGAGAAGGGTATTCATGAGACATTCTCTCACGTGTGACTGAGGCTGGTATAAAAATATTCAAGTCGTGAGGATTTATCTTACGTGCACCAAGTATATTTAATCCATAAATTTTTTTTTTTCTTGAGAGAAAAATGAGCAAAACTAGGGAAACGTAGGTTTGAAGAAGCAGGAACTTCATTAGGCACGTATTATTGACTATGAATTGTATTTCGATACCATAAGTGTATATTTCGGTGGTCCTTATAACAAAAATTTGTCTTTTCATGTTTTCACTTCATTGTTGTATTCATCGTTGCGTCGTATGAATGATATTTTTTTTTTTAATTTATGGGATATCTACAGGCATTCTAACTGATTTCCTCTTTTTTTTTTTTTTTTTTTTTTCAAAATTTACTCCTTGACCTGAAACTATTCGTTAAGAGAATTGTAGGAATAGGCGACCCTGAACAGCACCGACATCCACTATTTCGGAGGGATTTTGTGCACTCTGTTCCAGGAGAGCGAATGAAAAAACAAAAAAAGAATTGCCACCAGTGTAAAAGACCGTATGTCCCAGTCATACGGTGTTCACTTGCACTGGTTGTGCGCAAAAGATTTCTTCAGACTGAGCATTTTTTTTAAGATTAGTGTTATGTTCTTATAATATGATATATCAAGAGAGAGAGAGAGAGAGAGAGAAATGCTTTATTCATCCATGCTGCCCAAAGATCGGGTTGCTACATTACACAGCATACTAGTCAATCCGTGATCAGACATATATAAATTACATATATTTTCATGATATAATAAAAAAAAAAACAGTTTTTATAACTTTGTCTCTCTCAAAATATTATTTTATGTTTATTACTATTTGTTTTGATGCATAAAAAATTTTCAGGATCGCATTTTTTCCCCGTAATTCACATTTCATATTAGTGCAAGTAAAAAACAAACTCCTGTTTACTATTAAACAATAAAAAAGGGTAAAAGCAGAACAGCAGCATCTCTAAGATCTTTTCCTCCATTTTAAATAGAAAAACCAATATAATGTAATTTAAATGTTATAATGTGAATTAAATGTTAGTACTTAAAAAACAAAGAAAGAAAAGAAAAAAGAGCAGGGAGGAATATTTTTTATTTTAATAAATCACTTTCAACCATTATATCATAAGCAATTATTTATTTCATTGCATCAAACTTTATTAAGACTTATGTTCTATAATTATCTTCTATAATGTTCACATGAACGAGATTTTACAGATTACTTTTATGTAAACAATCCCTATTTTCGTCAAGGGAAGCCAGCGCTCCGAGGGCGTGGTCAATCCCCCCACTTCTTGGTTTTACTTTTCCTAATAAGGAGAGTTGAGCTATGCTTTTCTTCAAGTTATATATTTTTTTATTGTAATCACAAAATGTGTAATCAAGTAAAATATTTCATAATACTCTCCAAATTATGAAAGTTTTCGAAATAATATGGGGATTAACTGCTCTTGTGATGACCGATTTGTGTCATAAGGGTTTATAAAAGAACCAAACTTCTTGAGAGGTATACATTTATACAAAAGCTTTGTTTAACATAATAATTTTAGGACTATCAATTAATACTTTGTATGGAAGAGGAACATGGAATCAGTATTCGTCTTTCTCTTCGAAAAATTGCTATAGATGTATAGCATCTTATATACATTTACATCTTATATCTTCTTGTTGGGGCTCCGTTAAGACCACGGATATTACGACTTACGATACATTGACGGCAGCTGGATTATACACTAAATGTTGTGTTTAGTATGATATTAGATCTTATTAATAATTTTTTTTTAATTTGTTTTTATATTCTCATTATATTTAAAATTATCTCGTGCAGGATAGCCATTCACTCTCATTAGAATAAGTTGATTCTTATTGATAGTACTTTTTTTTCTATACTTAACTGGAAACTGGAGACATTTATGGATTTTTTTATATTAGCTACTTAGAGAAACTGAAGAGGTTAAACAACTGAGGTCACTAACTCTGAAACCGCTCCTTATCTCTTCTAACACGCCACGGCAAGGGATAGTGATGGGGAGGCACTGGCCGCTTATAAAATGAGCAGCACTGGTTTTAGGAATTAGGTTCAAAGAGCCATAGATCAGAATATCTTGAAAAACACAAAAATTAGAATACCGTCTCTATATTTTTAGAACAATTAATGTTTGAAATAATGCCACTCGAAATGTATCAGTAAATCTGACAGCCGAGACAGAACCTTTTCCTAAAAGCTGATAAAAATCTTATTTTTTTCGTATTTCTAGAACAGCTCGAGATTCGTTATGAGGCGAAGGTTGACATATAAAGCTTTATTGTCCCCTAAAGGCCTAAAGGGTATTTTTGGGCTTGCCCTTTTAATGTAAAAGATTTTGATTCTGGAAATATCTTATTTTAATTTTAAAAGATTTTCCTTCATCATTTGTAGAACGCCATATTTACTTCAGTTGAGTTTTGATTGGCGGTTTGGATTTGATGGAATTGAATTAGAAAAATATATCTACCTTTCAATATTAAAAAAAAAAAAGAAGGGTCACTTTTAACTGTGGTTTATACGTTATTAAAAAGTTGGTGTAGCGACGTAAAACTCGAAGTTTTAGAATTTGAGGAGAGAAAGAAAATGAAAAAGTTACAAAATGTGTATTACCAAAACTTGACTGCTTTGACGAGTATATATATTTAATCATTGTTATGTACGTATGTTATCAGTTAGGTTAGCGAATACTATGTTTTATGATTTTGTTTTTTAAGTTTTTCGTCGTTGCATATCTCTCTACTTTATGAACAATTTTTTAGTGATCGCCGAGTAATATTTTATTATACATATATAGAGGAGTAATAAAAATGGGACATAAAAAATTGAGTTCAACTGATAAAGAACGCGTTTCGCAAAAATAAAAATAAAATAATAATAATAATAAATAGTAACTAGTTGCGTAATTATTAAAATGGGGATTGACCTGCCATTAGGTGTGTTGGACAGGGGGTACCCCCCAATTTTAATATTTAAAAAAATGAAGTAGAATTTTATTATATAAAAAATATTTAAAATATTCTTAAAAATACTAAAGACTAAAGGGAAAAATAATGCAAGAATCTTAACTTTTCCAAAGTTTCATGATAGGAAAGTTTATTAAGGCGTCAGTTATTTCTCACGCATATAATTTTATAATTTTTTATTGTTTACAAATTTACAATTATAATTTTTGGCTGATTTTCAGCCACTAAATTCGTTCTTCTCCATTTTTGACTTTACTAACGTATTTTTTCGTTTAAAAAATTAACTCTTTTCTATCCTGTAGACTTCAATTGATACAAGAAAGATACTTTGGGTTAGTTAAGAAGTCAGACAGACCGATATTTGTCAACAACTAGTTTTTCAAAGGAAGAATCAACAGACGAGAACCTTACATCTATATTCTTAATACTATACAACTCCTGGGGCAACTATTTCACTCACAGGCAGCGAGTCGCACGTTTTCTCTCGCACGCTTATCAGTACACATTCTACCTCAGGTCCAGATGAAGTTTGAATTTAGAAATTAGCTTGTAACCGACGAAGAAATTCCAAAAAGTGAAATGATTAACTTTTAACACCTAAAAAAATAAAAACAGGGTATCCAACGGATTGCATCATCGACTAATTCGGCGAGAATTATAATTTTGGTTCTATCTATTTTTGTCAAATCTACATCGGATATTCTTAGATAGAGCTAGAATTCTGTTCATTTTCCACAAACTTTTCAATTAATATTTTAACGAACACTGACAATCTACAAACTTAGTAGTAAATTATAAATTATATGGACATACACTTTTAGCTCTAGGGATAATTTTTCATCTTATTATCCAAATCCAAAATGGTGCTTCCTAAACAAAATTGATTTCTTAGGATTTTGGGTTTTAAATACTCGCACCCTCGTATAAAGGTGTATATGTTAACAAAAAAAAAAAAAAAGAAAAACCTACGACCGCACCTTTTGTATAAACCTTGTCATTGTGTCCTTGTCAACTATAAAATACCTAATTATTGTACTCGCCAGTATAAAGAGCTAAAGTTATGATAAATCTGTATTCTAATCACACAGATAAAAAGATCAACTATATTAAAAGAAGAAGATAAATCATGAAACCTCGACACGAGTTTGTGAAATGTTATTTTACTGAGGATTTTATTGGATAAAGGACAATACACCAAACGAATATTGATAATAATAATTTTTTAAAAAACAGTAAGAACAATTACCTAGTAACTCTTTGATTATATTGCACATGTTATCTAATAGTTCTTTTTTCTACTCACATTTACTGTATTATATTAAAGTTCATTTATTACATAAAAAAATAAATGAACTGCTCAACTCTGTACCTAGTAGCACTAGTGTATATTTTAATATTCTGCTCCATTGTATATTTCTTTATATTTAACCTTTTTTTATATATTATCGTTTTAAATCTTAACTTATTATCATACCTCATATGATTTTTTTTTTTTTTTTTATTTTAAATCTCGTATGCATTAATTTGCAATATTGTTTAATGTCTAATTATATTTTCTGTTATTATAATATCAAACTATAACTTTATATTCCTATATTTTTCTTTCTGTCACCCTTACAATATCTAACTGTCATTTTTTAACATAATATTATGCCGGATGTTTTTTCAAACTTTAGTTTATCAGTGAGACGAGAAATTAATATCCTGATTGTTTCATAATTTTCCATTTATCTAAACTTTTCTTTTTCATCTTGATATATTTTCTCTTATCTTATTTCTTTAAGTTTCATATATATATATATATATAGGTTTATCTGAAATGTCGTTAGGACGCCTTATTCCTCTAAATTCAATATTTTTCAAATGATTTTTGAGTTCTTCACGACTCTCAAATAGCCAATGCATTTCTCTAATGTTTCATTAAAAGCGGTTCACACAAATATACAAATAAATAAATAAACAGTTTTAATTAAAGCATAGTATATTATAAATATTGGACGCAAAAAAAAGATTTGTACTCGTATAATCCATAAAGGTTCTAGGTATAAAAATTATTATTTCTCAATCAACAATGCAGGATTAAATATTGATCAAGCAGTACGAAGGTGATGTGGCCAGCATTAAGACTAAACTTTAAGTTGTTTTTTTTTCGGCCAAGACTCCCATTGGAGTCCTATACTGCCTAACCATGGTTGGGGGTCAAAGTTCTTCATTTTGTGGGACTGCCACTCAATGAAAAAAGTCAACGTCCCAGGCCGGATTCGAACCGACACCGCCAATAGACATCAAATTGGTAAGACTGTGTCTTAACCACTGAGCTATGGGCGGCCCTAAACTTTAAGTTATCCCCTGCCCTAATTAAGAGTACCGTCCTATTGAGGTTAGCTGTAATCCAGGAGGATCTCTTAACTCAATCGATCGACAACTGATATAGCAGAATACTTAAATTAACTGCAACTGTTTAGTGGAGAGTGGCTATACTATTCAGTAATGCACTAAATTATTGCAAGCTTGGCAAGTAAGCATGATCAGTCTTTTGATGAGTATCACCCTTTCAAAAAATACTAAGATAACCTCAAGTTTCCGCTTGGATATGGACTCAGAAGACGATGCGCTATGACTCCTTTTTCTCTAATCTTCAACAGAAGTAATCTTTTGGCATAAATGGTACTTTAAGACAAGAAGAACCTATCCTCATGTTAATTTGCTGAATGATGATATATTTATCGTTGTGATTGGCTTAGTATTATTAGAATGAATGAAGGAGCTCACATGGATCTTTTCCCAATCGTAACATCGTTGATTAAAATGATAGATACTATTAACATAACGATCCAACTTTCAAACTTTGTGAAGAAATGAAAAATCAACTATGGTTTCAATTCTGAGTTAAAGAAGCAACACATCTGCACAGCCTATTTCATCTTAAGATTAAATAGTCTGGAGCTTCCCCAAAATGTATTTTTCTTAGCAGTAACATTAGACAAAGGTTTAGTTAAACATAAAAGCCTTCATGGCCAATAAGCCAAAGCTAGATTAAGCGTACCGTTACCTTCACATAGTTCTTCACATTTTGACCAGAAAGAATGAAGTTTGTACTGTTGAAATTCTTTTGTAACATTAT
This sequence comes from Halyomorpha halys, assembly GCF_000696795.3. Taxonomy (NCBI): domain Eukaryota; kingdom Metazoa; phylum Arthropoda; class Insecta; order Hemiptera; family Pentatomidae; genus Halyomorpha; species Halyomorpha halys. The sequence goes on along the minus strand of NW_027112640.1, from coordinate 2,665,236 downwards.
CTTACAAACACAATAGCTTACTTGTTTAAACCTATCGCTAAATCTTGTAGTTAAGATGTGCAACCAGTCACCTTCACCCACTAAGCAACCCGGCTCACATAAAAAGCAGTTATAATTATGAATACTAAACACTAATACAAAACCATACATATTCTAATTGTGTATAAATTATAAAAATAAAACATTAAGCAGAAATTTTTGGAAAAAAATGTACATAATAATTATTTTATATATTCAATAATTCATTAAATATCTTAAATCCAGTTCATTAATTATACATGTAATAATGCAAATGACATATTTAAAAAAATAATAATGACAATTAAATAATTAAACACAATATGACAATATACATAAACGTCAGATAATTTAAATATAATCGTCTTTTAATAATTATTGAGAAACGACAATAGAATCTTAACTCCACAGTTTGAAAGAGAAACAAATTCATTTTAAAGCAATAACCATTTCCAAGGTTGGAAGCTGTTAACAGATCCAGTCTCACTCATTGGCGACTGGCTCCGAGTCCCTAGGGCAAATTGAAAATCGATGGGAGCATCCTTCGGTTATTTCTCTTTACTTTATCCTTTATTTCTTGGCAAATTTTTACAAAGCGTTTATTTTCCTCGTTTAAATCGAAACAGCTTTTTTTTTTTTTTTTTCCTGATGTCATTATGAATCTTCAATTTATTCATTCTGAGATTGAGTAAACTGTACAAACAGTTCATGTATATCAGGTGTCTGGTTGAAAGTTCTCAAGTATTTAAGAAAAAGTAATAAGTTATAATTTGAATAAGTGTGGTAAAATGTACAACTGATCCTGCTCCAAACCACAACTTCCGGCACCTATAGATATTCTGGGTATAACACAAGGTTTACGGGACACGTCAATTTGACGGATTTCAGACTTTGAAATGAAATATCTCCTTCTCCCCCCCCCCCCCAAAAAAAAAAGAAAAACCATAGCAACATTTGTAACGTTTTTCATCTCGTATTTTTTTTTTTTTTTTTAAATAAAACTACTACTTTTTATTTATTGACAGATATTACAATCTGCCACACAGTTGTGGGCAATAGGTAATAGTGATGAACTAAAATAAATTTAAATAAATGAATAAAAAAAAAAAAAAAATCATAAAATATATACAAACAGAAGAATAAACAAAATGAACATAATCAAACTATCTGTCTGAAAAAAATAAAATTAAATAACATAATGATAAAATAATATAGTCTCTAGTCACATTTACACTCTAATATACAATATTTACACAATCGACCTGAGGATCGCTGAGCCCACTCCATCCCCCACGTGTTTAGGGTAGAGCAGAGCTCAAAAGATCCCAGCGCATCTCTCTCGCCGCATCACTGGTAGTGAGCCAGTGAAGGCTGAGCAAGTGCGCTAAAGCCGCAAACACTCAACTTGAGTGGAAAATCTGACCATTGCCAGAACTCCGATTGTCATCTCATATTAATCTTGTAATCCAAAGAATTTATACTAAGTTTCCTATTTTTTGAAATTTGTATGTAGTAGAGAAAAAAATACTTTATTCATCCATGCTACCCAAATACATCGGGTTGCTGCTACATTACTACATTGTAGCGATCAATCCATGATCGGACATCTACACAATATATATATATTCATATGTTATAACAAAAAAAATATTATTTTCCATTCTTTTTCCCTCATAATCAATACTACTACAAATAATAAATACAATATTAACTACAATAGTATTTTAGTGTATTTCATTTCATTCATTTTCCTTCTCTTTTCTTTCTTTACTTGACAATTCTTTTCTCCTTATCTCACTCTCTCAGACCTCCCATTTCCAGTGATGTTCGATCCGTTAAACAAATTTATCATCAGATAGCAATGTGGAGTCAAACCAAGGACATATAATATTCATTGTAGTAAATCAGTTTATACAAAGAAACACATAAATTAAAATATAAATATAAAAGAATACGAATCTAGGTAGAAAAAAGTCAATTAAAAGAAAGAGATCTATCTCTACGAAACTCGTCAAATTGATTTCATACATATTTCAATTGCGCCTCAACAATGTAAACTAGAGCGGATTGCATGTCCTGAGTTATTATTTTCATCTTCAATGAAATGGCTTATGCTTATCGCCTAAGAAACAAGAGACGATCTTTATTGTGATTGGTGCAGTAACAGTGTAAGAACGCTTTTTAAAGATAATGTGCAAAAGTTTCAATTTTTGTAGGCAGTAATCGCTCATTGTAAGTATTTAAATAAGATAATTGAATTTTTAAGTATTTCTATATTTTGGTCAATCCCCCTTTCTACCAATCATAACTAAATTCAAAAGATATAATAAGTTATTGAACAAAATTATCAAAGTGAATGAAGCTTGTTCTGAGGACTGAGCTCCGAAGAAGATGCACTAGAGAAAGCAATCCAGACAGTAAATTTAAAAATACAATCGAGGTACCTGAAGTAGGGCACGGACAGGTCCCGTTGTATACAAATACTTAATCCCTAAGGTAAGAATTATAAGGAAAAAAACGTTCAACATCATGTGCGTGAGGATACAGGTAAAATATAGTATTTATCCTATTATATAAATATGATATTTAGATTAATTTATTTACTTAAGGTAGTTAATAACATGTAGCTAACACCGGTGGATTATTGGAACAGGGGGTAGTGATTTTCCAGAACTTAAAAAATAAATAAGTATAAGTCAGAATTGTAAAATTCAACAAAATTGTACCAAGTTCAAACTAAAAGACTAATAGTATCAGTTTATACTATATTACAGACCATAGTCCTAATGTAGAAATACCACATAAGTCGATCGAACATGTAAACTACTGTTACCGCAACTATCTCTTCATCTAAATTCACCAAAATATGGTAACCTAAATCCAAGTATTTTATAAAATGTTTGAACCCAATTAAATTAATCAACTGATGTAGTCACCACCTCTATGCACGTCACGTTAAGACGACACTGTGAGTTCTTAACGCTAATCCATCTCTATCCTACATTAACTAATTTATTAGGAGTAGAAAGCGGATCTGTTTACCTTTGATACAGATTACAAGGACATTTAGTATCATACTTAGAAATCAAACGTACTACCTATATCATTAATTTGGTTTATTTTCATAATACTAGTAAGTAACAGTCAGCTATGAACCTGACATGTTGCCTAGTTAAATAAAAAAAATGTTAGAAGAATTTGATAATTTGATTTTCCAAAACTAGGCTTATAAAGGCTAAATATTTTTTTATTAAGAAAGAAAAACTTCTTTTATTCTCCTCCCATTTGTCAGATTGAGTCGGACTCGAGATGAATTATTACAGGCCCAGGGTGACAGAGTGATTGATGACTTCAGAGTCAGTAGAATCAACTCCAGATGTAATTTTGAAATATTGGTCATTACCTGAACTTTCTGGAACTACCAGGAATCCAATCCATGAAGGGATGTCCCTCGGATACCACCAAATTCAAGTCGTGGATGAGAATTTTTTGAATTTTAAGATTTAAACTTATATAAACGACATAACATCAATTATCAAGAATGGTTGAATACTTTCTTAACTAACAAAGGATTAAAAATTATGATTCATAATAACTCGTTGGTCTAGCCAAAGAACTTCTTAGCAATAGTACACATATCTTTGAAAAGGGAAGAAGCAAAATCATAAGCGTAGCCAGGATGTGCTTCAGAGTATATGCAAATATATGTAATTCTGAAAAAGTAGGCAGTTAGACGATTGCTAAAACAATACTTTATTATAAATCAAAGGTTATAGAGCTTCAACAGAAGTACTAAGTAAAATACATCAAAGCAGAAATACTATTATACTTACCTAAACAATAGAATAGAATGAAAGTCCCTTTTCACAGTTCTAATGAATATAACAGTGAACTACTACAAGTAATTGAGTAGGATCTTTACAAAGTTATAATTATAAATAAAAGCTATACATTTCTTATAACCTTCTTATGATAGTTCACCTCTAGTCCGCTAGGAGCGCCCGAACGCAATAACAGCACAGCCAGCTAAATTATGAATATAATTTCTTAATTTCAAATTTCTTGGTGTTTCTAGCTATTTAATGATGTTTTACTGTACGCTTTTGTCTTTAGTAAATAGATTTCTAATCTGATGTTCGATAGAATACAGAGTCCTTATCTCGAAGGAGAACAACTTATTTTGTTTTTATCTGGTTTTTAACCTAAATATGAGCATTTTCTGCTTAAATTTTATTGCTGATTAACTATGCGGGTAGATTATTTCTAGAGAAAGGTAGCCTTCATATTATAAATATTGTCAGGTAAACTATAAAACGTCCTTTATTTGTTTAACTGTTTTGCTAGAATCTACCATTGAGGTTTTTTAGTTGAAAAAAAAACTAAAATTTCGTAATTTGTTGCCTTATAAAACTAATAAGCTATATAGTAACCGTTTTAGGATTGCCACAAATGATTTTATGTATTAATTTAAAACGAAAATTCTGATTTTTTTGTTTATCACTGTTTATGGTTTATAGCAGCTGCTTGACTTATTAGCCAGTTATAGTTATTATTCGACTCAGAATTTAATTATTTTTTTTAGTATAACTATTTCGCTAGGATTTAATGTTTATGGATTTTTTAAAAATAAATAACCTTATGGTTAAGGATCACCGGAATTGCGTTAAAATTATGTGTGTTTTATCGGCTAGGTTCTATGGGTTCGGGCTCCTGTGCGATAAAGATGTGTCGAGAAGTGCACAACAATTTGTAACAATTACAAGTCTAAGGCCAGATATAATCGAAATAAAATACGCTCGCAAAAACATAGGTCTTGGAACGAGTTTATTCTGAAAGAATCTAAGAAGAATCTACAGGGAGACCCCCGATAAGATGACTCAGCAAGCCTTTAAGGCGAACAATGACAGCATACTCCTGCGATGATCCAACTAAGGATGGTCTAGCAGACAAGACACGTCACGGTGTACATCCTTAGGGTGCCAACATAAGACAGAAACAATTCAAGTATAGCCGCGGATAGACAGAGAACTGCTCGCAATCAACGGCTTGATGTGGTAGAGGCGGAAATCTGTAAGGAGAGTATCCTAAACATTGAAAAGAAACTCTTAAGGCGGATCTACATGTTGGCCGCTCGCCACGAATCAGAGGCTTGTACAAATGCTCGGTAAACAAAGAGCGGGCCATCCACATGTGATTGTTATTCAGAGAAGCAAGCATGGCGGACGATAAGTGTTTTCAGCCATTGCACTGGGATTATATTATTTTTATTACAAAAAAAAGAAAATTAGGAATAAAAGGAAATTAAATATAAATAAATAACATTAAATATAAAACTTATTATAAAAATTAACTACAGCCTCCTAACAGCTCTCAGTTTCAACTAGACAAAGAACAATGGTGGAGACGCTACACGAGCGCTCTCACGAACCCCTTTGATCTTTGTCCAAAAACCGACTCTCGACGGCTCGGCAACGAGCTTAGGCCAACTCGTACAAGCCACCCATCCACATGCTCGTACATACCCGAGTTCGCCTTGGCTTGGCCAACATGTAGAGGCCCCTTTAAATGATTATCTGATAGAGAATATTTTGGCGATAAGATTGTCGACCAGATGCTAATCGGCCGACGGGAATACTCCCTCTGGACGAAGGAGAAAATTTCCTACTAATATGTATTGACAATAGAAGCAATTATAATTTCACTCCGCAGAAACCAAGGAAGGATGTAAATAAATAAATAATGGAATGTGCTGTGTCTTAACATCGCGCGCCAATTTTGATTGGACCTTTTAGTTTGGTTTTTTTATATGCCGTGGGAGGAAGGGGGGTCTCTCCTTGCTCCACCCTGGTTACGCCCAAGAGCACTGTATTTGATATTTATTTTTCCGCTCGATCCATCGATCAGTGAAAGAAAAACAACTTTAATGAAAAGGCAGAGGAAACGTGTCTCAAGGCCCCTCCATCCTTGCTATACATCTGCAAAATATGTTTTTTTAGCAATATAATTTTTATTCATACGAAGCTCTTTCATATTAAAATTTATATAATAATAAATCTAAGTTCCTCAGTCAATAATGCCGATAATACTGAGTTAATTTATATCTTGAATAAAACTAAAATCAGCAAAAATATTTATTATTTTTATTATCTGAAGAAAAACTATTCCGGCACATCATGTTATAATAATGAAAACCATTGGAATGTTCTATAACATATTAAATTAAGTAAAATATTACTAAGGACCTCTACTAATAAAAAGGTGTTTTGGTAATTATTCCTATCAATATATACAGCTTATATATCAAAATATACATCTTGAGATATTTTACTTAACTTATTAATAAGAAATAAGAGAACTGAAGCCAACAGATATACAGCAATGAAAATAAAATAGATCGAATTAATCTGGATACACTATGGAAACCCATGCTTCGGCCGTTGCTATAAATCTAGTAGACTTTTCATTTCAGCCATCGTCGTAGCATCATCAAAATTGTAACGTTCTCTTAGCCAGATTGGAGCAGAACTTTATAGTCTCCCACGTAGTTCGCCTATTAAAAATAATACCTCAATTTTTACAGTTAATTTTAATAATCTTATGGTCGATTTTTTATAGAATAGTCGATTTTCTCTTCTAAAACGTTAAGTGAAATATAATAAGCACTAACTAGTGCTCAGCACAATTAGGAAAAAAGCCATATTTATTTTTCATTTAGTAAATATTTTAAATGTCTAGATTTTTGATAATACTCTGTATTCATTCAATATTTTTTCAACGCTTAGCAATGTTACATCTGTAGATTCAAGCAATAACAAGCAATCTTCATCCTTTGAAGCTTCTAGTGATTAGTGTTAAAGCTGTCAGTCAAAGATTTAATTTTTATATTTTATATTTAACATAATATTTTCAGGAAAATTTTAACTATAGTTTGAATGTACCAAAACCACCTAGAGTAACTTAATTCTCGTTTCAGTTTTTACATTAATTTTTTTAAATTTTAAATTTGGACATTGGTCGTTACTGCTCCAAACTACTATATGTAATTACTGTTATTCTGTTTTAGTAGTGATTTGGTGATTTAGTATTTTTATCGATTTTTTTTTATTTTCGATTAACAGATAATAATAATTCTAAGTTTGACTGAATAATAATTCTATGAATAGTAATTCTAGCTCAAACGGGTTGCGTTCGATATGTTTTAGTGCATTAAAATATATCAAACACAACATATACGTTGAGATTTTGACTTTAATTGCTTTAATAAAAATTTCTAGATAGTTCCATCAACTATTGTGTAAAAAAAAAAATATTTTGTTGGAAGAACTCTGAAGATTTCAAAATGTTCAATAGCTTGTAAAAGAGTTAATCTATTTCGACCTACTTCTAATTTATCCTGCTTTCCCTCCTTCCCATGAATTTTAACTTTGTTTTCATATTACAGTAACAAGTTTCATAAATATAATTACTCTAAAATAAAAGTTCTATAATCCACCAAATTGTAATATACCTAACCGCTTATTGTACGCATAAACCCGGTCTGCAAGTCGACGGGAATTTTACAATTTTGTTTTTACTGATGGAGGGAGGCAAAAGGTTTTGTCGATAATTCTACTTTATATTTTCTTTGCAACCTCTATCAACACTAAGGTAGCTCTAATATCGTTAATGAATTGAATCTATCAAAATATTATTCGCTAACATAAAGAATGTTAGTAATCAATACCGATGGTTTAGTGACGTTATAAAATTTCATATTAACATTCCTAAAACATTTAAAATAATGATTATTTTAAATTTAAAAAAAATATTTCAAATATACAAACTTCTTTAGTTTCTTTACTTCAATCTAGACTTGATAATTCGAATAATTCATACAACCAAACCTCTTGACCCTGGAATCGCCGATACAATATAGGTAGAGCGATATAGGACTATTCCTCGACAGCCAGTTGACCTCCTTCTATTTCCCAAATGGGATTACGGTGAACTAGGAGCCCTGGTATGGAGGTAGACTCCTAGAAGACTCGAGTGTTGGACTCCAACTGCACAATTTGCCGGCGGCTCCAATAGGTTGTGACCCACTTTTGTCAACCCTTCGTTATTCTGGAATGTTCTATACCGATTTTAGAGCATTGTCTAGTGTCGGTTTATTCGCAATAATGTAACTTTGTAATACACACAAAAAAAAATTAAACCCATTACCTAAAAATTGGAAGTTTCTAGGTATCAGTTACGTAAAATTCTATAATTGAATTTAAAAAAATCAGTCCATCAACTCATTTATAATTAATTTGACAGGTTAATTACCAATGGTATATAATAAGTCTATAAGGGCTTTATTACGTTAATCCACGTAAGTTAATTTGCATTTTCATTGAATCATTACGATCGATGATATCCACTGATGACACTCACCGTTCCATTGCATTGAGTACTATCTTATACTTTTTACAAAGGTGGGTGCGTCGACTCTTTCTACTCACAATGTGGGCTGCCAAACGAAATCTCCCCAGATTGATGAATTCAATGGTATCTATGTCGTTATATACCACCCATTCATGCTTCTTCAGGGTGGCCGAAACATAGCTGGGTCTGATAATGATAATATAATGATCGAGTAAGAAACTGGAAAGCTTTGGTCCGTCCTTCCTGATCTAGTTAATTCCGAGGCTTAGTCCCTAAGGGTATTAAACCCACTAAACAACAGTGGACTTTGAATTGCATTGAATTATTAATACACCCAGTCCAACTTCTATTGATAGAAATCTAAATTGTATATGTGCCTGTTTATTCGTCAACAAGATTTTCGATCCACATTTAGCTAAATATTATACTAAAAATTGAAAAACATTTTTATTTCTCTTGATTTATATCATTTTGTCAAAATATGTTAATATATTTTTTTTAATCTAATTTGATTGCAGATGAAGTCTTCCCTTTTTCGTACACGATCTTGTTATCCCAGTCAGGTTTCCATGTTTAAATTATTGCTTCATATAATTCATATATATTATGATTATGATTATTATTTTTATTATATTATACTTTTGTACTTTTATTTGATACTCTTAGGTTATGAAGCCCACTTGATATTTTTGTATTAATATTTTTAAGGGACATAATGATGAGGAATGAATAAATAATTCATAATAATTATTATTATATATATATTTAGTATATTCATACTTATATACTTGATATAATTTTTACTCTCGATCAAAGGTTTTTTTTTATCTTACTTTTGAAACATTTAATTATAACGATTATTGAACATTGTATAACAACGTTACAATCTATTATGGAGATCATTATACCAAAAATATTTATGAGGATTCATCCCTTTCTGCCCTGCCTCAATATCCCCTTGATTGGAGGGTAGGGTGGTTCTTTAAAAAAATTAAAAAGAAATCAATTTTTTCTGTTTAGAAGAATTACTGTAATTTTTAAAATTAATTTTTAGGGTTTGCTCCCACGACTTAATCTTTTAAAAATAAAATAATTAATTGCTTGCCTAAGGCCGACACTACTTGAATTCTTTTTTAGTGATGGTGATTTTTATATTTATGAGTATATATTAAATATCTGTTAATTTCATTTGAAAACGTTTCAGTAATAAAATTTTAATTATTTATTAAAATTCAATAAAACAATATTTTCTGAAATGTTTTGCTTGAAGTTTTTCTTCTAAGATATTTCAGATTGTTAATATCTGATTTTAGAAAAATCTCAATATTTTAAGACCCAAAAAAAAAAAAAAGTTTTAGATCTGAAACTTTTCAAGCAATTATTCTATAAATAATAAACTCAGAAAAAAATTGATAATTTTTTTTTCTTTAATATTAATTAATTTAAATGTGAAGATTTTTATCTTGAAAAGGTTAATATTTTATTTTATTTTATTTTTATTTACAACTAAGTATAACTCGGAGAGAAAGTATAGTAAATTTTATACTCTTGAACATAGTATATGCTCGAATCAAATATATTTAAACATCAATGAAGTAGAGGTTTTAACATAAACTCTGTTTAATTTAAAGTAGGCTGATACACCGATACGAAATGGGTGCTAAAAAAACCTTATGGATAGAGAACAAACATACTTAAAAAATAAATAAAATTTTTGCGTGCTATTTTCAACTTAAATTAGCTGCTTTGATATTGATTAGCCTATTGAGGTTTTCACTGTATGATACTTTGACTAAAACTTATACTGTTAAGTTTACAAGTATTATGTTTTACTTTATTAGTGAAGAATCCGTTTTACAGGGTACTTTTACTTTCAAAGTTGATTATTACATATATTACAATGGAAGATGGTGACTGAATACAACGGAGAAGAGTGACCTATCGTTAGTGAAGGGCAGAGCAACAGAAAGCCCAAAACCCCTTTCTATTGTTCTCAGTCATCAATGCTATCGTTTGGAGCCACCCGCTCCTGCATCAGGGGTAATTCTAGAGGCAGTTAATTATTTAGTCTTTCGTTTAATAAAATTGAAATAATTAGTGTAAAAGATTTTTTTATGTAGTAAATAATGTTCGTTTTTTTGGTTTTAGCATGACTTTGATCAACCATTGGTTAGGTTTAAATTAGGTATTGCTTTGGAAAAAATAAGATACAGTTTCAGGATTGTAGTAAGGTAGCATGGTTGATCAATAAAAGCTTTTATTTGAATGACTCTATGTTTAGTAAGCATATAAATAACACTGCCTGTATTATTTCATTGGTATTTATGGGTAAAATTTTTATATAATATTTTTTGTGGCATTCAAGGTTCAAGTCGCCTTGGTTTAAAAGTGAACAAATGCCAGACAGGTTGGTTGTCTTTTGATGCTTTATTAAAGTTTTCTTGAAAACTTTTTTTTTTTCGATTCGTTAACGAACATTAGATCTTCTAATGATCTATACATATACACATAATTATGAGAGATAGTTGACCGTAGATGACGTACGAGAAGAACTCTTTGGGTGTGCGGACAAAGTGAAACACAAATAAGTTGGCGTAACCTATTTAATTGTGCCAACGTTTCGGCTAGAGTTTCTAGCCTTCTTCAGGGCTAAGATAACAATAATTTTTAATTCAGAGTTTTTCCGTTATTGGCGCAGTATCCATAAGGCGTTTGATTTTCAAGCTAACAGGTTCGTATTATTCTCTTTTTTTTCTTCCCCCTTTCTTCATTTTACCATCCCTTCTTTTCTCCACTTTTGTCATTTTTGTTACCAACATTATTAGTTATGTTCACTATATCATTATTGGTGTTTCCAAAAAAAAATTTTCTATTCATTTCTTATGCTATACTTTACTTATATTTTTATCAATTATTATTGTTACATATATTTTCTTTCTCTCAATTTTCTCTTTCTTTACATATTTCTATTTTTAAATTATTAATAGCTAATATGTTCATACTTCTTTGCATTAGATAACTTCATTTTTATTTCATTTCCTTAATAATGTTATTTTACCTACTTTTTCAATTACCTATGTATACATTTTATTTCCCACTTCTCTCATCACTTCATTTTATTAATTCATTTTGTAAAATTATTACTTTCTATTTTATTTTCTATACTTACTGTGGTTGTCTTGTTCTGTTCTTAGCCCAGAAGAAGGCTAGAACCTCTAGCCGAAACGTTGGCACAATTAAATAGGTTACACCAACTTATTTTTGTTTCACTTTGACTGCACCCCTAACCATCTTCTCCTCATATATACACATACATCTAAGTTAGTTTAAGATGCATTGCTAAGTTCAATCCACTCCTTGATACCTTCAAATTTCTCTGATTCTTTCAACAACCAACAAAGCTATAACATCAAATAGAACACGACAATTATGAGAACGGTCCTTTTAACTTTCAGGGATTCATTTATTGTCAACGTAAGTGTTGAATTATGCGCTTTGGAATATGTTAGAGCAGGATTGCGTACGAGTAGTGTTTACATGTCACACTACAGTATCATCCGAATCAACTGGGCAGATTTGCTATGTCTACAACACTCCTTATTGAAAAATCTTCTAAATTATCACTCTCACAAAACGAGTATATAGTTTTAACAGAATCGTATTATTTCTCCGAATTATAGAATAAAAACAAAACCTAAATGCAGTCTGTGCTTGATGTTTTCAGGAAAACCTGAATATTGTCAGGACCCTAAATACCAAATTGTGTTATGTATTTCACATTTGTTTAATTTTTGGAGGTTTATAGACATGAACTAGAGAAGAATTTGTACCACAGGATTTGCATTTAAAAACTGATACAATTTTAATGTTATAAAGTCAAAGACATAAAGAGAATTAAGGTTATTATGATTAAAAAATTTAATGTTATCTTTGGTACCAAGTGCATTGAGTTATGCTGGCTGTAAAATAAATTTGCATAATGCAGATATCCGCTAGCCAATGACTTTGCAGTAATAGATTATAACTTTAGTTTTAATATAAAATATTTATTAATGATTAAATTTTAACTTAGACAAAGTATTATTAGTTTAGTTTTACTCACTTAGTTTTTTGTTTTTTTTGCAAGTAAATAGAGTTAGTGTTAATTCAAATTTTTATCTTTTTCTCTCCCCTACCTCTTTTTCGCCGTATTTAAAAGTTTTTGCACCTCTATTTCACTAGGATAGTTATAAAAAATGTTTAATAAAGGAAAAAATAAAATGTTCTTTGTAATCGGCTTATTAAAAAAATTGTATTGACTTTATTTATTAGGCTATTTTTTATTTTGAACATAAGCAATAATAACAAATAAAAAAGCGTGAGCAGCATCTGAAGGTCGTATTTTTCTCTTTTTTAAATTAGGGTATAAATTATTTAAATAAATTTAAAAAGACTTAAATTATTAATATTTCTTTATTATTTGATAATAAAAAAAACAAAACAATTAAATTGGCAATATAAATGAAACCAAACAATATTTATTAATGGTAACGTTAAAATTTCCAATACTAATGACCAACGCGAAGTGGTGAATTATGATTAAATCATTTCTTTTTCGAGGGCAAGTGCTGCTTTATGGCCTCTAATGTTTATACCTCCGCGTGTCATTTATTGCGGATATTGAATTCGATGGCTCCGATAAACCTGTGTAATAATGAAGGAGTTAGTACTGTCTACAAATAATAATTTTACTACGAGCCATAATATATTTTTATTGCAGTTATAAAAATATCTTATGGCTCGTGAGGGACTCTGTGGTGAGAGGAAACGTAATGCTACTGAAAAAATTACAAAGGGCATTAATAATAAAGAATAATGGCCAACGGTGCCGGGAACAAAGTTATTTTCTGTTGACGTCTCACTCACCAGCTATCTTCTCACTTTCGCATTAATTTTTTTTATTGCATTATGACTATTTTTGACTAAAGCAATCTTTACCGCAGTCGTTATAAAAATATATATATAAAAGGGAAAGAAACTTTAATTTCGTAAAATTTAATAGTTTGTACACGATTTTGACTAATAAAATCTGCGATTAGTAGAACAAAAAGCATAGTTCTGTTATTTATCGTTCAAAATAATGAGTATCAACTTAAATTAAATCACATCATAAAACAAAAAAAATACAAAAAATTAAACAAAATTTTGAAGGATATGATCAATTTGATTAAAATAAATTGAATATTTACTAAAACAATGATACAACGAAAAAATCCTTTATTTCGTAAAAATGTAATAGTTTGTACACAATTTCTACTGACTTCAACCAAATAAATTTGTAATCAAATTATAGCAACAGAAATTAATGCTCAATTTATTGTTAGAGAGAGTACAGTACCAAAGGCGAAATATAAATTAATATTTACAATTAAAAATAATACACATCAACTTAAATGATATACACATCATAAATAAAGACTATATAAATAAAGATTTCAATCTTCTTCTAATAAAATTAATATTTCTTTCCTTTCCATAATTAGTCTGGTTCTAAATTCTTCTAATAAAATTAATAAATAAAGTTTCTGATATCATTCGAGACTAGTTTTATCATTCAATTGTATAAATTATATCCATATTGTCCCAATGTTCTGTATTAACTATTTTAGATTTACAACGTTCCCATCATGAAAGACAGTTAATTAACAGGTCTTATTATAAACAATTTTAAAACTATTATTAATTACAGACTTGAGAGATCTCCTTTTGCGATACATTGATAACTAATCAAGACCCGAAAAATGAACACCTGGGGACTGACCAACATTACTGGAGTTTCCTTTTTTTTTACCTTCATTCTATCAAACCAAGTTACTCACGAATTTCAATATTCCATTTTAAAAAGAGGTGAAATAGATTGAAAAAAAAAAAAGTATTTATAGAATGTAAATAGGGGTAAGTGCATAAATTGATTTGATGTAAATCCATCTTATTTACTTCAAATTATCATTTGTTTCAAATATTTCTTCCTTAACAAAACATATTGTATTTAACATAAAAACTTATATCCACACCTATATCGATTTAGCATATATGTATTTATGTATATATTAGAATCATATATCACAGACATTGATTGTGAGCGAAAGTACAAATAGCCTAAAAAATGCAATCATCCAATCTCATATTCGAGTTATAAACGAACCATTGTTTCTACAGTGCAACGACGGTTCCATAACCATTGGGGCCGATTCAGCAGTGTCCTTCCCACCGATTCATTCGAGTTCAAAGTCGGTGACAAAATGAATTTAAGCCCAGGAGGATGAGTATTCAGAGTTAGCAGGCGCATTTGGCCTCCGGACGGCAATTTGAAATGTTCGAAAGCCACAGTACGATCCTCGATTAAGATATACGAGGTAGGGTCATCAGTCTACGTCCGGTCGGTGGGACGGAATGGAGAAATAGGTGGATTAATTGCCTGGGATCCCGAAGACACCACTCGAACACACCATCTTTGGACCATAACATGTAAGCTATATCTGCGTGTAGCGAAACAGAGATACATAGCATTGAATAAATCTTTAAACTGATTTTTAATTTATTATGTTCAAATATGAAATAGTTATCATAATGAGTAGATAAGAATGATGAAACTCTGTATTTATAACTTACTTTGTTCATATTGCTGAGAAGAAACGAATTACAACGGCTGTGGGCAGTTAGGAACATCTGACTAGCTAAATATAAACCAAGCTGAGAGCGCCTGGCATTATTTTAATGCTCATAATAGACCAGTCTAAATTACTTGTATTTTTATCTTCAATATTTTTTTTTACATAATGCGTTATTCTTATATTACACTCTAATAAATAGTCTTATTCATTACTTGTTTATATATTAAAACAACCTTAATAAAGTGTATTATTTGAAACAAATAAAGTAAGTAGTAAACAGTAATGGGTATGAACATGAAATCTTTCAGCTTTGAATAAAATTGTTTTTTATTCAATTCTAGCAGATGAAAATAAAAGGTCAGGAACGGTAAAAATTTTGGGTCTCCTCCAAAGAACAGAAGTTTCAAGGAAACGAACACTTAAGGGTTGCAACTGAGGTGCCATAAATTTAACATTTTGTTTTTAAATTCGTTCGGTTATTTCTTGGAACGTTTTTCCACCTTCAGGGAGGAGGTGTGGTATCAGGGTGTAACCGATGTTATGGGGCCTGATAAAATTATATTAAAAAATTCTTTACAGCTAAAACATTTATTGAACATATATAAACAAAATATAATAAGAACTATAATTAAAGTCACGAACTTTTATTAATCACTGACAGAGTAGTCTCATGTATAAATATGTATATTATTTATAGTTTCAAGAAAAATGGTTGTCAATCATAGGTTAGCAACATTGAATTTTGACAGATTTGAACATTAATTTTTCCCATGAAAGAGAATTTTGTATAATTCTTCTAATTAATAAAAAAAATTATAAATAGATGACTGACTGTATGTGAATTTGAAAATGTCAGGGCAGTTAGAAATCAGGGAAAAAATAGTTATCAACTATTAAAAACTAGCTATTTATTGTGAATAAATTTATTCTATGAGTATCCTGAAGGTCATTTTGTTTTTTATTATACCTCTCTATCCATCACAACAGCCCTTATGAAGACCTACCTATTGTAGTTCGAAGCGTCGGCATATAATTAATAGTTAAAAACTATTTTTTCTTCTTAACCACAGCCCTCAATACAAATTTATTGAAGCCCTCCTTTTGCTATTATGAAAACATTACTTAAGTAATTTATGCTAAACAATGATTACCAAAATTTTTAAGAACGCAAAAATGATGCTCTTTAAATTAAAAAATTTCCGATATATTTTTTTTTTCCAAAACCAACATTTTTTCCCGAAACAACGATAAACCAATATTTTGTAATAGTATTTGTTCAAACATCACGGAAACTGCTACAAAGAAAACCATCATAAACCACTTTATAGCCCATTTAACAAGTTTCAATTGGAGCTCTAATTGAACCCTTTAGGCCCAGTAGTTCCTAGGAAACAGCTTCTCAAAAACCATCCATTTTTTCCAGAGAATTCAAAATTTTGTAAATTTACTTTGAGAAATGTCATGGAAACTGCTAATAATACGATAATAATTATAAACCACTTTATAGTGCATTTAATTAACTCCAGTTTAATCACTAATATATATCTCTATTTCTTATAGTTCCTCAGATACAGATTTTTAAAGACTAAACCTTTTTTCCAAAAAATTAATATTTGTGAATTTATTATTGCACATATCGTGGAAACCGTAACTCATATAAAAATAATTTAATAAATTACTTCAAAGTACATTAAACGAGCTTCCATTTGACCACTAATACAAATTTGTACATATAATATTTTCTGAGATACAGTTACTTAAAAATCCTCAAGTGAAAGGAGTGTACATGAAATAGTTCAATGCCTGTATTCTAAGGACATTGACTGTACCAGTTGTATACTCTGAGTAAAAATTGAATAATTTTCTAGCCGAAAATTACGGGAATTTTTATTTTTGAAATTTTTTTTTTAATTCACTAAGTTGCTGTTTTTATAAGAAACAACTAAAATAGGAGGCAAGGCGCTTTTTATTAAAATAAAATAAACTTTTAAAATTCACATTCAAATCTCTTCCTTAAATGGTTTGATTTGAGATTTTCTGAAACCTGGGAGGCGCTAAACCTGTTTAGCGCTTAATCCACCCCAGTTCAATCCTTCTTTAAGAAACTAGATATTTGAAGACTATTTTTAGTTCCCAGCTAGTAAACTAATTTACTGTACATTGTAGTAGAGCTTTTAGCAATTTTATAAAACGTACTCAACCAAGGACAGTAGCTAGTTAAACGATAAATTTTAATTCCGATTTGTTTTTAATATTTAAAAAACGTATAATATATCTGTACTGATAAGTATAACGGATTTGAGTAAAAAAAAAGTTGATGTTGAGTAAGGTGCATAGTCAGACTCAGAAAAAGAAAAAAAAAATCTATCGATTGGTATAAGGGATTTATGTTGTATATTATGATAATATCCTGGTTAAAACTGTATTGAACGGATAAATTTTTATAAATAATTTTTTTACTTTATTTTCCATCTCTAGAAAATTAAGAATATGGACTTAAATTCTTTATATTTATCAGTACAGATATTTGAATAAGGATTATTATCATGTTTCAACAATGAGGTGCGCAAGCGAGGCGGCACAAATACACATATTCACTGAGATCTATAGAAAGGAATAAAACTTATAAGTATTTGAATGTACTGAAGAGCCCAAAGCTGAAGGGCCTTCAGCCTCACATCAATAATTTAAATTGGCAGATGGAAGAAATGCTTGGATATTGAGGCGCTGTTTGGAAATGCATTTGGATCTGTCACTGTTCCCTCACTGTTTAACTTTGACCTCCGTTTTTTCTTTATTATCTTCGAAATACAAATATCAAATTCCAAATTCAAAAAAATGAATATAAGAAACTAAATCTGAAGATTTTTAGAAAAAACTATTTAAAAAAAAAAACTATATAAAGATTTTTTTTTTCTTACCTCCTGTAACAAAGAAATAAGCATTTACAAATATATACAATAGAAAAATGATAGGTACATATACCGGCTATTTGATTACCTTGTTTTGCCTGGATGGCATTATATGAATGGTTGCCTGGTCCGCTGATGGCGGTGTCAACAGTGATGGCATATGTTTGCCTGGATGCTCACTAAGAATAGGGAGGGGCTATTCCTGTTGGTGGTGTTGAAGTGATGACTTCAGGCTGCAGAGCCAGAAGTCCCTCCCAAGGCGAGGACGTCGACCAGAGGGACAGTGCTTTGCCACCTCCAAGGTCTTGGTGGAGGGGCGATCTCACGGAATAGAGGGTTGGCACAGGCTTTCAGCCCATCAAAGAATTTGATGTGCCAACGGGCTATGAATTCTGGCACAGACGGGAGTTGGAGTTCCTCATATATTACTTTGTTCTTGGCCCACTGGATTAAAGTTCCTCTAACTATTCGCCTCAGGAGGGAGTTCTGCATACTCTCCAGTTTGGAGTGCGTAGTCTTGTAGAGGTGTCGCATGAGTGGTGCACCATGGAGCTGCGTCGAACGTATGATGGGCTTGCATCCCCCGCTGGGCCAGGAAAGCAGCCTGCTCTCCAGACGTCATCAGGTCATTCCCATCGGTGAGATGCACGATCCTCCTCTTGGTGACGAATGTTCTGACTAGCTTCCAGAACTGTCTGTGGGTTCTGCGGAGCTGATTGTGCCAGAGCGCCGTCTTCCAGTCTCTCATGAGTGATGCTATCTGCCGTGTCATAGCGTTGATGGCCGGTTTTAAGCTATAATCACGAGTGCGCAGGTTGTTCCTTTGGGCAATCAGAGCGAGGATGTGCTTCGGTGGCTTCCTGATGGCGTTGGGGACAGGAGTAAATTTCGGAATATTCCTATTGGCTGCCTCTTTGATGGTAGTGGTGATAATCTCAACAGCCGAGTCCACTTCGTCTGGTGTGTAGTATTGCTTAATGGCCGGGAGGTCCTCCACGATGCTCGACCTATATCCCTTCCTATTGGCTTCATGTAATAGGTATTTGCTCGCAGGTGGTAGACAATCCCTCACGATAACCGAGTGTTCTAAACCATAGACCTCTGGCACTTATATAATATGGAAGAAAAAATTATGAACAAATTTTTGGTATAAAAAAATTAATAGTTAACAGATTTTTTGTGAACATTGTTTTTGCTGCCATAAAGGTGTCACGGATCAGAAACAAAAATTAATTCCATTATAATATTGCTTTTTAATAATTAAAATTATACTAAGCCGACTGAAGATTCATCTCTATTGCCATTGGCGACAGTCCAAAGGTATAAAACTCACAAACATGAAAATGGGTTCCTGGCCCATTTGAGGTGGTAGGAGGAGGCGTCCGGTAAAATCTCGCCTCGGGACGGCAAAAAATCACATAGTGGTCCGGTGTAAAAGAATAATCCTCAAGAAATTACATGATAACCTTAAGACCTTTAAAAATGGATATTGGTTGTGGTTACTCTATATCACAGAATAAAGAAACCTAGTTATAACCCTAATTCGAATTTAGAAACATAACTTCATGAGGTCTTCTTAAGAAATAAAACAGATACTATTCATGCTTCCTAGATATCATTCACGAATCTTATATATATTAAAAGATCAAATTAAAATCACTGTTTCATATATATATATATATTTTTTAATTTCACCGCCAATCCAGGAAGGGCGGTAATAGTAGAATTTCAGAAGTTCAACCGAGTGTAAAATACAACTGATGATTTATACAACTTAAAACACCTTTATCAGAAATATTAATTTATCAATGAAGGTTTATTACTTCACTCAATACAGGAACATGGAATATGAAAAATGAATACATTTATTGTAAAATATAGCTACGATATTTATGTACTGTAAAATGATTTTTCAAGAGGTCGCGTGGATTCCTATGTGTGAATTTCTTCTGATTCAACTTTTTGATTATTTACAAAAATAAATCAGCAAGTTGTAGACATATCGAACTTATAATATAGGCATATATAAACTTAAACAGTCAAAGGACTTCTAACCTTCGTCGATACTTCCAATAAAACATAATCGACCTAGATTAATCAATACTTATTGTTAAAGTTTTCCAAAGAGGTAAATAAATAAGAAGTTCAACATTCCGTTATCAGTGCTTCCTCCGGGAACCACCGTGATAGCACTGCCGTCTAAATGTATGAGCTCCTGATTTCGTCTTTGTTATCCAAGTTTCAGGGTTCTATGAATGGAGTAGTGGGGTCGAACCTCCATTCAACGAGAAGCAGAATAACAACCACCTATGAATATACCATCTCTTATAAAGGACGAAATTAAAAAAAAATATGGTAAAAAGATTTCCAGATTTATTTAATATTATCATTTCAGAAAAGATTTTTTTTTTTATTTTGATCTTGTGGAAGTCTCAACTAAAACTATTTTAATAAATTATACCATTCTATATTGCAACTTCTGGGAAAATTAAAAACTCTTAAAACTCCAATTATCTTTTATTTATTCATTGTTCACAATTTTTCGATAATATGATAGTTTTCCCTTGCCTCAACTATAATAGTGTTCAGTATTTTTTATGCGTCCTTATTCTTCTTCATAACAACTTTTGGACAATTAGTTTTTTATTTTTTTAGTTGTCGTATTTAAGAAAATACGTCCCATCCATTATATTATAATTAAATATTTCTATACAAATTATTCATTAACATGATAAAATTAACAGAGCTCTTGATATTAAAATAAGATGATATGATATTCCGTAGAAGAGATAGAGCTAAGTTACTCTATTTTAGTGAATGAAACAAAAAAGTATGAACTTAGACCCTTGAACTGCAGATGGATTTATTTTGTCAATGGGTTCTTGGAAATAATTATAAATAAATTTAAATACCATGAATACTACAGTCAATGGGATTCAAAATGTTTTATCTGGAAACCTTTCGGGAAGTTCTGCTATTTTGCTCCTCCATATTGATTTGTTGTATACTACAGATTTACCACTTCATTTTTTTTTTGGAAATATAAAAAAAAAGCTAAAAATCAATCTTTTTTTTTTTTAATAAAATCAATCTCTTTAAAATAAAATCAAACTTTACTGAATCTAAATAAAGTAAGGATCTTTACTTATTTTATTTCCTCCCCCCACCCCTCCCGGGTCCCATTTAGGAACATCTGATCTTAATCCAATGGTCAGATGCAGTCAAATAACCAAAAAGACATTTTAGAGAGTTTTTTATTTTTGCCCTACCATAAAAACTAAACATCATTCCCATAACTTTAATAATAAATTTTATATTGAATTAAACAAATGAATTATGAGAAGAAATGTAGTCCATCCTGATGTAAATCAGAAAAAAGATGCGGTCAAAAAAATTATATCCGTAATCAGATCTCTAAAGCACATAAATAAATACATTTTTAAAACTCCGTTTCGTTAGACTACATTTTTTCACATTTTTCTGTGATGTCTTTGCCTAGCCATGCAAAATAATAAAACTATAGATATTTTGCTTTTAAATAATTCAGAGCAAATGTGATAATTTTAAAAAGTAATATATGGTTATCGTATAAATAGGGAGATTTCTTGTTTTTTAATTCAGATTAAACCTTAAGGTGACAATGTTGAAATGAGTGAAAAAAAACACCCTAAAAATACAAAAAAAAACAATTTCTGAAGTTTTTCAAAATACTCCACTGAAATGCGTTTCTGGTCCCCACTGGATTAAAAGCGGATGATACTAAACGATGTCCCTGATGAAAAAAATTACAGTACAAAAATGCGGGACATTCGCTGTTGTATACCTAAGTACATTCTAATCTAATTCCTTATTTTTAAAAATACATAGATTTCATGTTATGGAAATAAAACCGGATATAACCCTTGAACTAATAGTTTTGAGTACTTGAAAATCCATAAATAAAATAATCCAATATACACCTCCGAACTCCACGCGATAGCATCAGCCCTCCATTTTTGCCTTTCAATGATTCAGAAGACTATTATAGTAATAATCTCAGATTCGTTGAGCTCTCTAAATAGTGTGAGAAACATGTACTGCGAACATCCACTCATCATAAGAATACAATCTTTCCTTCTAAAACTATCACAAGGTAAGTCCATAATTTTCATATGGGCTCCAAGCCACATTGGCATTGTTGGTAACGAGCTCGCAGACAAAGCTGCCAGAGAGGCACTCACGCTCCCTGGCCGAGGCACCGCCGTTCTTATCCCATCAGAACTCAGTACACCCCTTAAATTACAAATATTAGAAAGATGGCAGGCTTAGTAGGATGAAAGCTCTCAGAGTAAATTAAAAGAAATCAAAAGACCAGTGAAACCTTGGTTGAGATACTACCGCAACAGCCGCACGGAGGAAGTTGCTCTAACCCACTTGAGAATAGGTCATACTCTCCTCGCGCACTCTCACCTGATCAGAAAACTCCCACCTCCAACGTACAAAAATTATCAGTCCATTATCACGATTAAACATATTTTTGAAGAATTTACTCACTATTTGCCAACAATAAACAGGATAGGACTGACCCCAAATTTATCAGAAGCTCTCACAGATGAGGAAGCTAAAGTTACATTAGTGTTTACATTTTTAAAATAACATCGCCTTCTTTCTAAATTATCACTCCTCTTCGATTTTAAATTTTTTTTTTTTTAATTTATTATTTTTATTATTTATTATTATCATTTTTATTATTGTGTTTGTAGCTTCGTCATAATAGCATGCCATAGGCGTTGATGACCAAAGGGTTTTACGCCTTTAAGCAACAATAAACAAACAAACAAACAAAATAATCTGACACGACTAAGAACCGCTCCAATTCAAATCATTTAGGAAGATTCATTTATTACCTGCTACCCATAATGTTAGGTAAGATTTTATAAAATTGATTTTCTTATTATCGGTGATTACAGGAGGATAATGGCGTGATGATCTGTAACCCGATCGATAATACATCGTCCTCTCCCGGTTTTCTTCTCATCAATCTAAATATACATTTATAGTTTCATCACCTCATCCATTATCCATCACAACGGCTGTCATGAAAATTGCATCATAATCGTTAATATTGCTCCAAAAAGAAATGTATTCAATTATCTTCGATCATTCCCAATTGTTTATTATCATGAATAATTTCGTATACGATAAGAATCTTGAAGAGACTTACAGAACTAAAACTCCTATGGATTCATACATAAATTCTAAGTTTTATAATTAGCTCAAATGACTATTAATTTTGTTTTCATTTTACGAATGTTTTTAAATTTTAATTAATATGTACGAATTATAGCTTAATTGTTCAACAATATATTTATAATTCATACTAAATCTGCACAACATGGCGAGTCTTATTTTAATATAATTTTCCGTATATCTCAATATGTAAATTTGTTTGTATCTTTTGCAAATTTTAGCTCATATTTTTCTTTTCACTTAGTAAATTTTTATTTTTTGTAATCCAAATGAATTTTTGTTTTTATTATACAGCAGAAAAAAGATTATTAATTGACAAAGAAACATTAAAATTATTCCTTTTTTTTTCTAATGATTCAAAATGGTCGATTATACTTCAACCAGTTATAGGTATCGATATTATTTTTATGTTTTTATATATTCTTTACTACAATCTCTGTAAACATATTTATGCTTTCTAGGTACATTTCGTGATATTTTTAACAGTTTTTAACCTACTTTGTTTTCCATATCCATTTTTTTTTTTTACATTTTTTACAAATTTTTTTTACTTTTAATCCAAATGAATTTTTTTTCTAAATTAAAAAAATCAATTACACTGATAAAATTGACAACACATATATTTCTCAAATAGTAATACGGGTAACCGAAAATTAGAATGCAATATTATGAAAGTTTATCAATCCCAATATGATTTTCCTATCCATGTCATTGAATTAAATGCTTTGAGCTAGTAAATGTACTTTAAAGTAGTTTACATTGATATTCTTCATTGAAAAAGTAGTTTCTACGACATTTCTCGAATTAAAGTCACAAAATAATGATTTTTTATTTTTCAAAGAAATATAAAAGGTATTTATCTACTTTACCCCAGAGCCTATTAAACTTACAGAGCAACGTATAAGGTAGGACCTGACGAATAGGACGTTCTGATGGCCAAGATTGGTCCTGTGGGATAGGACTGGTGCTCTTAGTAGACTTTTAAAGAGGTTGAATGAAGAAAATGAAAATAGAAAATATCTACCCTATAAAAAGTTTGAATAAATTTTAAAATATCAGGCGGTGAAGGATAATGAAATAACTATCACTCTAAAGCAGCATAAAAATATGTTTACATTATTTTGATCATACTCGAGAAAATTTACAATTATATTATATTGTATTCGTCGAGAAAAAAAACCTTTGAGTCCTTAAAAAGCTGTCTATTTAAGGACTCAAAGGTTTTTTTTTTCACGCCGATTTTCAATTCTCCTCTTCCCGTTTTAAGCTAATATTTCAAAAGCGGTATAGGCCCGTCGCTCCCCGGGGGTCGTAGGGGGGTGAGTGGTGCGGGGAAGGATTGCCTTTTTTGTGTTATGATCTCCTCTTGTGAGAATGTGACATGTCGTATATAGACTAACCTACTCGCTATAATTGTATGTTTGAAAAATTTCCTCAAAAAAAAAAATCTAAATTAAAAAGATGTTCATAATATCTCTTTCACTGTAGATAGTTTCCAGGAAATTTACCACCTAATGAGAAATTAACGAAAATGACTTTTTATTGAATAAAATAAACGCCTGGTTTTCTTCCGGGGTGACAAATGTTGATTTTGATGTCTATTCAAACCCAAAATACATTTTAAAAAATCAGAACTTCTTGCTGATTTTAACTTATATATGCTTACTTTCTATTTTGTCTTCTTTATTTCTTGGACCTATAATGTTCTACACAAAACTGTTGAAAAGTACGCTACTGTACACTTATTCATTACAAAATGGCTGAAATGACCTATCATCAACTAGCGAGGTGTTAATACGTCTACACTAAACAAATTCTTCTTTCTCAACATATTTTAAAAATAAGCCCACTAATTTCGGATTAGAATAGTAACAAACTTTTTTTTACATGTCCGTTAGATTATTCGATGAATATGTTGTATTTAACATGAAATTATTTTGCCCTTCATCCTGTCTGTCCATAAAAAAGTTATTGATTTCATTCTTTAATAAAGATGCTACAATTTCTACTTACCTTTTTAACTCAATGGATACTAAAATATTTTTCTCAATTTTGTAGACCGAGAGATATTAAATATTGATAAAAGCAAATAAGTGCTATTATATTATGATTCTGTTGTGGAGTGGAGTCTCTTATTGAGATTTAATTAAAAAATATACTTTCTTCAAAGATCTAATTCCAAGAAGATGCCGAAACGAAGTTGAGAGGCACTGGAAAGGAAATTGGCTCAGGACTTATGAATCAGCTGCGAACAAGAGCACAAAAGCGGAATGGGTCGATAAAAAGAATTCAGCCGGAATAAATGATTGATGGGAATGGACAGGTTGAATGAGAACTCTGCCATATTTACGCCAGGTTGTCGGCACCAGGAGGGTAGTGAAAAACAGTTATTGATAAAAAGAAAGAGAAGATGGTTATAAAGGAAGAGAGAGGGAATAAAAGGATGTATATTAAGCGAGCATTAAAAAATAATAACCTCTAGGAGCTTCTCAGAAATTTAATAAATGAGCTATACAAAACTTTCCTCATATTTCTCAGAGCAAGTACAATTTAAACTTTGTATTGGATTTCCATGCATTAGAAACAATGTAAAATTGAAAGAGATTTCGCACATTGTAGTTTAGAGCGTCATAATTTATGTAAATCCTAAAATGCTCTCATCCTAAGCATCCGATAGATAAACTTTTTAATTATTATTTCTAATCACATTATTTGGTGATACTTTAATAATATATGAAGATTAATATTGATGTGAAGTTTCGAGGGATAAAAGCTATAAAAAAATAATAACTTAAATTAGAGTAACATGCCATTTAATAACTCTTAAATATAAAGTATGTTTCATAAATGCTAGAAAATATTTAAAGTGGTGATAATAGACCACAAATGCAAAAAGCAAAAAAGTTCATATCGATCGGGAAATCGAAATTCTGTGTTTGTTTGTTTTTTTTTAAGGTAAACCTCAATGCTTACTGATTAGGGATCGCTTCCCCTAAAAATAATTCAATGTGATTAAATTTCTTTTGCACCTTCATAAGTAGATACAATTTTCTTCAGGCTTAACTAACTCTATCGTAAGTGTCCTACAAGTGAACGAATAGATAAAAGTTTTATTTATTTTTTATAAATCACACTTTACTTGTGAATGTTTTTCTTAGCCCCCTGTTGGGCTAAATTCTAAAAAAGCTTCAACTTTTAATAAAATTTAATTATGCAGTACATGTCGAGGATTCTTTAGGAATTGGTCAAGATTATGTAAAGTGTATTGTGTAATCAGGATTTTTCACTTAGATGAATGTATTTTAAACAGACATAGTAATGTATGCATTTTTTTTTTATGTATAGATTGAAACTTGATACATCTAAAATCATACACCGGGAAAAAAAATACAAACGAAATCTAAAAGAAATGACCACTATAGAAAAATGTATAAATCGGGCTATAAACTAAAAATCAGATGTACAAAATTTAAAGTCGCGTTACTCCAATCACATTAGAGACAATTAGCACAAAAAATAAACATATAATATACAAAACAAAAATAAACAGACTGACTACTTGCTAGAAATAACGATTAGGATGTTGAAAAACCAAAAAAGCCAAAAATACCCTTTTTTTTATAAACAATTTTTTTTTTTTCAATGTATGGCATGACTATGCGAGCAATAAATTCGCCTCAATATAGTTGTTTACTATTAGTAACTCTTACATTATTCAATTAAAATGAATTATATCCAATTAAATCCATCAATCTTTATTGATAACTTCAAATGTCAAACGTTTCCACCAACCATGATTGTAGATTTTGTTTTAAGTGAATATTTGACTAATTAGAAATTGATATTTTTGACCTGGGCATAACAGCCTGCATAGTTAGAGTTTTTTAAATTATATAGTTTCAAAGTTGTATTAAAATTGTCTCTGAAGATGGCCAGATTTTAACACTGATAATACTCACTTTTATAGAGTATTATCAGTGTTAAAATTAAAATTTATTTAAAATAAATAATTCAAATTTTATCCATTATAGTCTCAAAACCTTTTATTTCTCTTATAAGCCCGACGTTTCGGCCAATCCGGCCATCTTCAGGGACAATTTTAATACAACTTTGAAACTATATAATTTAAAAAAATCTAACTATGTAGGCTGTTATGCCCAGGTCAAAAATATCAATTTCTAATTAGTCAAATATTCACTTAAAACAAAATCAAAATCATTTATCATCAGACACTATTCCTTAAAACTTTTATCACAAGGATAAAAAAAAAAAATTTTAAGGAATAGTGTCTGATGATAAATGATTTTGATTTTGTTTTAAGTGAATATTTGACTAATTAGAAATTGATGTTTTTGACCTGAGCAGAATAGCCTGCATGGAGTTAGAGTTTTTTAAATTATATAGTTTCAAAGTTGTATTTAGATTGTCCCTGAAGATGGGCGGATTGGCCGAAACGTCGGACTTATAAGAGAAATAAAAGGTTTTGAGACTATAATGGATAAAATTTGAATTATTTATTTTTAAAAAATTACCAGTCTCAAGAAAAAATGAATATTATAAATAATTAAAATTTATATTGTATTTAATTTTGATTTATGTTTAAATAAAATAGTGTCATAAAAAGGTTAATTTCATTATATTACATTAGACATGGGCGGGACAGGCAGCAAATTTTTAGTAGAGGGATGTGAGGTTGTAAATGTTTAGTTAAGATTGTTCTTGATGATGATGGACAGGTTGGCTGAAACGTTGTCAATTTCAATTGACCAAAAGAGTTTTCGGACTTAATTGGATATGTTTTAATTGACTAATAATTATTCTCAATAAGGTGGCTAATGTCGATATTTTCGATCTCCCAACAATGATGCAATAGTTTCCTCTTTGGTTATTAGGGATGGGATGAGCTCAGCATTATCCTTTATCTGCAGGCACAGCCACTGCTCTAGTGCCTACTTCATCGAGGCTGGTAGGAGGGTGTCCCAACCCCTAAAGTGGCCTCTTCAGCAGTCGAGAGGTTTATTTATTATTTAAAATAAAAAAAATACAATATATTTTTAACTATATTTTCTGATAGAAATTTATAATAGTCACTATCATTATTATACAAAGATTATTAATTTCGTAGTTTTATAGGTTTTAGTTTAGGATAATAGTTAAATTAAATTAAATTCTATTTAAATTAAAAATAATCAATATTCATTTCAATCATAATTTACTTAAAGAAAATTTAATAATCAATTTTTTTTTTTTTTATTTAATGTAATTTACAACTGTACAAAATAATACAATAAGTAAATATGTTTATGTTTCATATACACTTGAAAATCTTGGGAAGGAACCACCCATCGGTGGTACTTCAAACATTAATTTAAATTCGAAGGTCCCGTGGCCATCTTCTTTTCAGACACCTCGGAGGATTATCAGGGATTGTTAAGGATGAAAGATTAAGAATTAATAGGTTAGGATGGTTAATGAGTTTGGAATGAAAAGGCGCATATCTGTTTTTGGGCCAATTCTGCAACGTCTTTGTGAATGAGTTTATTTGTAACGTAATAAGGAGCATCAAGGATTTTACGTAGGATTTTGGATTGTAAGGATTGGATGCGGGAAGAATTTGGTGGTTTGGTGGAGCCCCAGAGCTCAATTCCATATGTCCAAATTGGTCTGATTATCGTAGTGTATACTATTTTTTTGTAGTGAATGGGAAGTTCAGAGCGTTTTTCAAGTAAGTGTTGTAGCAATCGGAATCTACGAGCAGTTTCTTTTCGTTTCAGTCTTGTGCGTGGATTCCAAGTAAGTCTCTTGTCAAGATGAAGTCCTAAGTATCGAATCTGTTCAACAGGCGTTAGTGGAGTATTTAGAAAGGATACTGTAGGA
>NW_027112640.1:2623687-2635401 GCF_000696795.3 Halyomorpha halys | reverse complement strand
GTGGATTCCAAGTAAGTCTCTTGTCAAGATGAAGTCCTAAGTATCGAATCTGTTCAACAGGCGTTAGTGGAGTATTTAGAAAGGATACTGTAGGACAGGAGGGTAGAGGTTTACGACGGAGAGTAAATTTAATCGAATTTAAAAGTTAAACTATTTCAAATTTTGGGAGGACAGTAAAAGTAATATTAGTTAGAAAATCACCGAAATAGGTTAAGTGTTTTATAATATATAGATTATTTTGAAATTTTGACTTGTACTAGTTTGAACGACCATCCTTTAATCCACTCCACTGAAAAAGCAACAAATGTGTTGGTAGAATGTTCATTCCATGTCTACTCATCTTTTGAACCCTTGTTTTTTTTTAAGGCATTCCACAGAGATGGTGAAGTTTGTATAGCTGTCTACAGGTGATCAACCTATTCTAACCATGGTAGGAGTCAAGTTTAACAGTTTAAGAGCCTACCTCTGAGCTACGGACGGCCCCTTTTGAACCTTTACACCACAGATTTTATTCCAATTTTACATAGGTGTTGTGTAGGTATTACTATTATTATTATGCCACTGCACTGCCTGCAAGAACCCGGGCCTCCTTCACCACAGCCAACCGATCTACACGGTCTCTTGCTTTCTCCTTCCATCTGCCAATCTTCAAGAGCTTCAAATCCTCCTCCACATCGTCCTGCCATCTGATCCGGGGACGTTCTCTTTTCTCTTTTCTATCTGGTTTGCCATAAACCATCTTTTTGGAAATCCTTTCATCGGGCATCCCCTCAACGTGTCCTAACCATCTTAATCTTGCACTTTTTACTAACGCCACGATGCTGGGTTCCCCCTACAAATGTTGTGAAGGTATAGAGGTGATAAAATATTAAATTTTATTGAAATACGTCCACTAGTTTTTGAATTACAGAACTGTTAATTCCTAATAAATGGGCAAAAAACGAATAACAAGTTTTGGTTGTTGGTTTCATTGAAACGTTTTTCACCAATATTTGTTGTTTGTTTTTTTTAACAAACGCATTGTATTTTATATGCACAGTTCATTCAATTGTATTGTAATTAATAATATAAAATACTAAGTTGAATAATTAACGTAACAAATAGTAAAATTTAAGATTGCAATTAATGCTTTGCAAAATTATTTTGTAAACCACCGTGTATCGACTGCAACTTGAAAAAAGTCCTTGATCTTAAGGTAGTAATAAGGTAAATAAAGTATAAGAAGAATCGCTTCCGATAATTCGATCGAAAATCTGAGATGGCAAGTTTCAAAATTGTGTGTAGCTGAATTGACGTACAATGACCCAAAACTTTTTTTTTTTTTGTGTCTGTTGAAGAACCATGTCGTTTTCAAAGTGTTTTAAGTCTAAAACTTTTAGGACTATTTATTTCGGTCTGACTTTTACTTTTACTACTTTTACTGCTTTCCTGAGAAGTCCAATCATTTAACATTAAGCTTCTCGAATAGTTTTATATAAATTTCCTACCATTTCCTTAATACGAGAAAAATACACAATCCGACAACTTAATTCCTACACTACAAGCTAAAGCATTTAACGCAGATAAGTACAACAAATAAGAAAGCCTTTACCGATCAACCCTTGAGCTCGCAGACACACATGTACGTTGTATTTGAACTATAATCCAAAACAAAATAATTGTTTAGGAATACATTTATTTACCATTTTTCAACATAAATTTGGGCTTTATTCAATACAGCGCATTAAAAAAAAAAATTAATTCCTAAAGTACAAGATTGTTTCTTTGTATAATTATATGAGTGCTATACATCCTTCAAACATAATTTTGAAAATATATCCATTGCTTCCATGCTTCAAACAAACAAATTTATATGCTATAAAATAGATAGACAACTTTATATATAATTAAAAAAATTTAGACCTAGATCCTAAACTTCTATCTTCCATTATCTACTCAGAGACAGAATGGTCCACTTGCAGATTGAATTTATTAATCAGATTCAATTTTTAGTAACTCAGATATTAAACTTTCGGTACAAGTTTCAACCAATATATATATGTGTGTACATAAGTACTAATTATTAAAATAAAAAAGTGGTAAACTTTTTTTTGTGTTTTTCAAATATATATCTTTACAAATTAGTGAGCACTAGAGGTAATGCGAGGAGAAAAATAAATCAAAAAAACTGATTTCAATAGAAAAGATAAATTGCATATATTTAAAATAAATAAAAACACATTATAACTCGAAATGAGTTGACCGTGGATATCATATAAGGAGATGATCGTTAGGGGCGCGAACAGTGAAGTAGAAAACTAGGTAAAACTAATTTATTAGTACCAAGGTTTCAGCCAGAATTTCAGACCTTCATAACAACCATATAGACTATAGAAATATAAAAATTAAGAAGAAAGGAAGAAAAGAAATGAACATAGATATGAAAATCAATTAAGTAAATGGATGTAAAAATTGAAAGTATTTAAAAATTAATCAAAAAAGAAATAGTAATGAAAACATTCTCATTCTGTATTGTTAATACACGATACCTTTTTCCAATACTACTTATGTACATATATTATCTGTAATCTTCTTATAATTCCTGTAGTCATTATTGAAGTCATTATCTTGTTTTTGTTCTTAGCCTTGAGGCAGACCTGAAATTGTGGCCATAACTCTCTTTCTCATTTGGCTTCTTCACTGATCGCATCCCCAACCATCTTCACTACCTATACCTCTAAATGTTTATTGGAAAATTTCGCAATACGTAATTTGTAGGTAATAAATAATTTTGATAACTGGTTAATATAAGAGAGAATCAATCACCAACCCTCTAATATTTTGAAAATTCAAAAATTTGTAAAGGTTAAAAATTGAAAATCAACTACAAACTGTCAAAATTGTAGCAAACATTTTAATCAAAGAGTACTAAAATTTAAAACCAATAATTCAGAATTTACGATTTTGCGATTTCAAAGAAATAGTGCTATGTTTGTTAATAGATTCGTAACTTGTAAGTGAAAAGTTCAAATTTAAAAGGGTTGAAAAAATTTAAATATTTTATAATATTGTTGGAAATATTTAAATACAGTTGGAAAAACCGAGGTTGTAGTGAAATTTAAGTTATCCTCCTCCCACTTACAAATTCATATAGCTACATCCTTCGTTTATATTTATATCACATTTGCAAGATGAACAATTCTAAAAAAAATAATATATATATAAATATTATTATTTTTTTTTTTTTGTCGAGCATAGGAAATACATAAACACAACTATATCTATGCCTTACTAGGTTTCAAAATTTTCTAAAATAATCCAACTATAGAAAGCAAATCTTTATGCTACTTACCTAAAAGTTTGAAAATATAAATGCTCTTAAGGAACAATTTTCAAAAAACTTTAAATTATTTTATTCATTTCCCAAAGAAACTTTTATAACTTATAGAACAAATAAAATAGTAATGATGGATTCTATCATTACAAATTTTAGTAAGAAAACGAATCTAATTAGTATCAAATTGTAGATACTAATATCATAGATCTAAATAGTATCAATTTGAGGTAAAGCCTTAATAAGAATGCTGTTTAATATGCTTTCTGAACATAAGGGTGTCGTCTCTACATGTGCTCTGCGACATGAGAAAACAAAGTTAACTGCTAATGTAAGGGCTTGAGACAGCAGGGAGGACTTAAAGTTGTACAGAATGGGGAGCAAAATATCCTTCCACTTAATTCACTAAACTGATAACTGAAAACTTGTTCCAGTTGTATATTTGCTTAAGTTTAAAGGATCCTATATACCTATCTCTTCAACATTCTAAAGTCAAAGCCAAATAGGAGAGACTGTGGTACCTAGGATCACAATTTATTTTTTATATTTACTGTAAAACCATTTTTTTAAATATAACAACGGGAAGAGTCTCTCCTGATAACACCTTTATTCTTAAACACTTTTAGTTAAAATATTAAACAGTTATTGATAACAACAAATAAATTCATTGAATTAGGACTAAAATTAGAAGACCATAATCTACCATTTATCACAGCCTACTGTACTTTGCACCAATGAACACCATAATATGAATTAATTACAATAACTTTATACAGAACTTTGTATTTTATTACAAAAAAGAAAAAAGTTTGTATTGCATTACCTTTTTTTTTTTTTGCATTACCTTATTTATTTATTTACAAGGAGCTACATATACGAAATTTATAATTTACAATTATTAAGCCGTTAAAATAAATTTGTATGCATTTAAATTAAATTTTACTAAAAATTAAAAAAAAAACTTAATCATTTGCCGTTATGCTTCAAAAAGTCTATTTGAAAACATTAAATCAGTTCAAGTTCGTCACTTAGGTTTATCACGATACTTTTAAAGAATTGCTGTCATTTCCAATTCATTTGTAGAATCTAATTTGATAATGATGAAAATAATCTGCTTAATTTGATGCTGTTCTTAGCTAATAATTATTTCCTAGATAGTGTACTGATGGCCCAGTCTTTTAATCAAATCCCTCCTAAAAATGCCGATAGTTGAAATTTGATTTCTTCTTTCTTCTTTTTAAAAAAATTTATTAACTTTTCAATTACACTGTTACTCATGTTCCATTATACATTTTCAACATTGATCAGAGGAAATGACGTCTGGATACAAGGTACCTGATTGTGTTTTTATGAATTGACCCCCTACAACATTCTGGATAATGTTTCAAGCTGAAAATAACATAACGAATTACTCTCGAATAAGCAGTGGTTAGGAAGAACGGGATTTAAATTACAAAACACTGTCGTTAATTTGTAAAAAAATAAACTCAAAGTTGTTACTTTTAGAGTTAAAAAAAAATCCTTTTAACTCTTAACAGCACATGAAAGACCACTTTTTTGCACTCTACTCATTAAACTTTGTGTTAGCACAGCCATATCGCGTTAGAGACCACTCTCCATATATTCCAACAATTAAACTAAAATGGCACTGATTTTTCATTATTTATATTACTATATTTTATACACGTAATATATTATATATATTACATAGACTATTTATATATTCTATAAATAAAGATATGTAAATTTAGTAGCTATCGACTTCAGTTGTTGCATGTCAAACCTCATTCGATCTTGGGGGTTGGTAAAGCTGAGTAGTCAGCATATATACATGCTTCGATTCCTGAATAATCGTTACTAAGCATTTCCTTAAAATCGATTTTTAACCACCAAGCTATATTTATGTATTTACTGAAATGTCAAATACGAATGAAATATTTGTGAATCGGTTGAATTAACACGGTAAAACTATTTAATCTGAACCTCCATTGATATTTTTAATATAATAATATGAAGTAAGGGGAACTCTGATAAATGTTTTGTCACCATAGTTATTAAAGTTACTCAGCCTACACTGGTTCATTACGAGTGACGCAGTGAGAGAGATGTGCTGGGATCTCAAAGAGCCCTGCTTTACCCCTCACACGTGGGGAATAGAGTGGGCTCGGGGATTCTCTGGTCGATAGTGTAAATATTGTATATGAAAATATAAATGTGACTAGTGACTATTTTATTATTATAAATATTATTATTTTTTCTTTTTATGTATTTAGTTTGATTTGTATCCTTCTGTTTATATATATATAGAGAGAGATTTTATGTAATTTTTTTTTATTTACTTATTTATTTTATTCTTATATTATTTTATCAAAGAAGGGAAGGAAAAGAGAAAAAAAGAGAAAAAGAAAAAGACAAAAAAAAAATAAAAGGACCAAAGAGATGAGAAAAAAAAAAGTCATGTTCTAATGTTGTACACTAGTAATGTTTGTAATTATTATTGTATTCTTATGTAGGCTTATTTATTGTTAGATTAAAAGTATCGTCTGATTAGACTAAAATAATTATGCTGAGTGACTAGCAACCCGATGAAGTTGGGCAGCACAATTTTATATTTATATTTTAATAAAGTGTTTCCCCTTTATTTTTTTTATTTTTAATATTAATGTGATCAGTTATTACTATTGCCTATTGCCCAACAATCGTATATTGTAATATTGATCAATAAATAAAGTATTGAAAAAAGTTATTAAATAATTACTTATATTTTACATAACCTACACATGAGCCTTACAGTTGATAAGACGATTACTACATAAGATCATTTTTAGTATTTTCAATATTGATTCTATTACAATTTAACATTGAATAAATGATTAACACCAGATTATAAATTTTAACAAACTGTTATATTTTTGTATTTCTTCTATACTTTTCCAAAAAAAAATATGATTAAAAGTACTTTTCTGAAAACTAGTGAAATTGGAAAATTATTAGTTGACTGTAGGTGTTAAGAAAATTCGCAGAAAAACTCAATAAATAGTTTTTTCTGCTATTTTTGAACCTTTTCTGACTGCCACCAGGACCATCTTCTAACAATTATTGAAACTGGAATTAAGTAATCAGTCAACTGAAAGGCTCATTTAGAAATTTAGAAAGCGAAATTATATCCATATAATATAAAAATATCTCTGAGTAAATATATGACACGAGCTAGGAATAATTCTACTTTAATTAGGGTGATAAGTGAAGTCTGTTGCGACCGCTGCATCAGATTTTTTTATTATTAGGCCATACAAAAAAAAAAAAGTATCGTTGGAACAAATCTGTAGTGACGTACATGAAAATTTAATCACTATGATCTTTTTTCTTTTTCTATTATCTTCGTAATTACAAAAATGAGTAACTAGAGATACGTAATTAAATACACAAAATAATCGATTGGCTTATATCGAAGTTATAAATTAGGTACTACATTATATTAGTAGTCCTAACTCAAATACAATGTCCTCATTAATAGTCAGGTGCGCTACTTTGGTGTTATACATAATTATTTTCAATAATAGATACAGAACTCAAACTGTCTCTTGTAGTTTTGTTGTAGAACTTGAGAAAAAGAAAATTTAAAAAAAATCCTCATTCTGAAATAGTGTAACGAGAAAGAGAACAAAAATAAAATAAATAGCGGTAAACGAAATGAAAGAAGGGATAAAAGGGTGAAAAGTGTTATTATCCCACCGAAAAAAGGAAACAAAAGTAGACGACGAGCTGATATTGCTCTGGCAGTTCAGCTGCTCACCTCCACAGCCCACAGCCCACAGTGTCCCTTAAAAAAAATCCCCAATTCCGTACAAGTTGCAAAACTATTTATCACTTTTCAATCATAATACTGAAAAATATCAGTGATATTTACTCTACATTGAAATTAAGATTCAATTTTAAGTGAAAACTAGACTATAAAAAATAAAATACGTCATCACATTACGTTTT
Organism: Halyomorpha halys; assembly: GCF_000696795.3. Lineage (NCBI taxonomy): Eukaryota > Metazoa > Arthropoda > Insecta > Hemiptera > Pentatomidae > Halyomorpha > Halyomorpha halys. Next base: position 2,628,101 of record NW_027112640.1, on the reverse strand, counting down.
ATCACTACAACATCTACAGTATATACAGTTTTTTTTTTATTAATTTATTTAATGTAATTTACAACTGTATAAAATAATACAATAAGTAAATATGTTGTATGTTTCATATACACTTGAAAATCTTGGGAAGGAACCACCCATCGGCGGTACTTCAAACATTAATTTAAATTAGAAGGTCCCGTGGCCATCTTCTTTTCAGACGCCTCGGAGGATTTTCAGGGATTGTTAAGGATGAAAGATTAAGAATTAATGGGTTAGGATGGTTAAGGAGTTTGGAATGGAAAGAGGCATATTTGTTTTGGGCCAATTCTGCAACAAATGGATGTTAAGGTCTTTGTGAATGAGTTTATTTGTAACGATATACAGTTTAATGAACATAAAGTCTAGATCCCTATTGAAAAAAAATCCTGTGAATTTTTAGCTTTACATTTTAACACACCCGGCAATTCTTAGCTATTTCTAGATTTGAGGATGTATACAGATTATATCAACGTAACTGAAAGTTCTATATCAATCATAGTTAAAACTAAACATTTACGAACCCATTTTTATTTATTCACACAATGTTGACATATACTACATACAATCAACGCGAGTTTTTTTCCATTATGTTTTATAAACTATTCAAGATTTCTTTTATTTCACAACGAAACCCAAGGCTCTATCTATATCTAATATTGATATAGAGGAACGCTGTGCTTTGATACATGTTGAGAAATAAAATTGTTTGATAAAACTGTTGATGAAACACAACTTCTCAAAAACATAGGTTGGTTCCATATTGCAAATGTAGGTCCAATCGTAATTACTCTTCTACGATTTTAATTTCAAGTTCATTAAAATGCTCTTAAATAAAAAAAATGTACCGTACAAATTTCCAGTTTATTAAACACCAATCGATTTGTTTCTTGTTGTAGAATAAATAAAAATATTACTGATTGTGTTAAAAATAAAAACTTGCACTGCTACAATCCATGAAGGGGTATTTTTTCCTAAGTCCTATTTCTTGAAAATACAAGGAAGTGATTTGTTCATGGTCACCCTCAACCACCGGATTTTCTTATAGTTAAGGGCACCTTTACAGAGGCTGGGGTGGAGGTCTCCCGACCACATGGTTGACTCACGGCCACAGTAACAGAATAAATAATTAACTGCCACAGTTGGATTCGAATCTGGGGTCTTAAAGTTAGTAGGATAGCGCCTTTCACACTGAGCTACCCCACTTCACACTGATTGCATTATGTGAATTTAAATTTAAGAATATATATATACATATTAAAAGCATAAGAAGCTCTAATAAAAGTGGGCCAGTGAATTTTTTTTAGAAACAATAAAGTCATGGGTCGTTTAGAACCTTTAACTACAATGTATCAAAAATGAGTTACGCGCGGGTAAGAATTTGATAATCTATAATTTTTTCAATTTCATGAAATCAACAAGAATGTATCAAAACATCTTTGAGATATGCACCGAAAATGCTTAATTTCGATCTCAACTTTTTTGCTGGTGAAGGGATCAAGAATTTCAGTAGCTTTAAACCTTCCCAGGACGACACGGAATATTTTGAAAAATAAATAAGGTTTAGCACAAACAGACCTTATGACAGGGAATACATAAAACTGGTTTTAAAGTTGTAAGACACCTAACTAATTTATTTTAAAAGAATGTTATAAGATAACGTTGTGTGCTGACAACAAATCATACCTCATATGAACCCAGCTATTCAGCTAAAAAAAATCAGAAAAAGCAAATTTATTCTTCAGCATCTAAGCAAAAATAAATTATAAGAAAAATACATTAATACATTTATTTTAGGAAAATTCAAATCTACTTATCATAATGATTAACACAAACCCCAATATATAGGGTTTTTTTAATAAAGAATAGTGAAATTCTAACCATAACAATAAATTAAATATTGATAATTTATTGTTATTGATTAAAAAAGTTCAATACCGGCGACAGAACATAAATAAAAATATTATTTGAAGGTAAATATATCTTAGTCCGAGATACTTGTGAATGAAATAGAGATTATAATTGATTAAGTGCTGAATGGGGTAGTTCTCTATCCTCAATTACAAAGCCTTATTCAACAACTCACTTAGAGTAGGATTTGCTATTTATACCATACTATTTTAATAGCATATAAACAAAGAGGTATGGAAAATTTTGAAAAAATATGTATTACTAAAGGTGGACCATAATTTTTATAAAAAACTATAAAAAGTTATTAATATTTACAAATAGATAAATTTTTACACTAAGATAAAATAAAAAGATAAGCTGGGTATCATATAAATTGCAATTTAAAACAAAATAGAAAGGGTAAAAATATAAAATTAGATCAAATTAAAAGATTATGTCATTAAAATATCGAATTAACCTTTCTTTTTTCGAATAAATGATTAGCATGTTTTGAATTAAAATGTTTTTAACGATTTTTAAAACTACTAATAGCTATTACACAATAAAATTTGATGTATACAAGTGTAATTCTTGTTGATAATCGGATATGAATAAATAATATGTGATATGCGATAAGCAATAATGTAAATGCGTCTAAGGCATTATTATTTATACCAATATATTTTGTTTTTTTACTTATATATTATTATAATATATAACAATATATTGATTATATATTATTATAATCGGTTCTGTTTTTAGTTATATTTAATTCTGTACCTACGTAAAGTAAGGGCCAATGTCCACTTCATTCGATTTGAGATAAAGTTGTTTCAGTGCACATTAGCCGTTAATTACATTATTGCAGATTTGGCATTGGCCCATTAAAAAGCGTCCAACTATAAATATAGTAAAATTAGGACATTGGCCTTAATTTTATTTATTACTCCCATGTTTTGGAATGAACAAATGGCATAAGCACAAGATTAGTATTTATGGACGTTACCAAGTTGCTGATTTAGTTTATAGCTCCTTTATTCTATATATTTTTTTTATAATTAATAGTAAAACTTAAAAGTTTCATTTTTGGGCAAATATTGAATTATAAATATCGGTCCCTGAATTATTTAAATTTAATATTCATCTCACAGAAAGTAAACCAAATTTTATTTAATGAAGTAACTGTGGAGAGAATGAAAAATAAAAATAATATTTTTTCTAAATCGGAAGATTGTCGGGGTGTGGTCTAAAAGAACAAAAAATAGTTAACGAATATATATTTTTTTTAATTTCTCCTTTTTTCTTAATGTAAGCCTATAAAGCCTAATTCTTAATTGAGCATTAGAATTAGAGATTTTTAATGTCAGTATCGGAGTCATATCAATATTGAGAAATCAAAGCAAGGTAAATAATAATTTATTTTAGGTAGTACAAACAAAGGCAGTATGAACATTTTTACAAAAAAATTACTTTTTATTTTGTATCGGATGTATTTCATAGATGTAGAAGTGTACCATATACTGAGCTTTGTGACAAATCGGATAGCTTTGGAACAGTCTGTAAGGGGCCTCCGAACAAAGAAATAACTCAAGTCTACGGTACTTTCTTTGAAATACACCCAAAAAATTTACTGTCACTGCCAAATCAAATTAACGACATGGAGACACCAACAAAATTTATAAAATAATAAATAATAATTAGATGCATTAAAAACTAACCTTAAATTATGGAAATGTTATAACTTGTTAATGTTTATTTAGTTGTAGAAATTATAAAAGATTTTTTGAAGTAAAGGAAAAAGATTACGTTAGAGTACATATCGAAAAATTATTATTCTAAACATTTCCTTTAAATTACTTGAAATAAAAAAAATTATCAAAACAGATCACAATTGTGAAGGGTATATCAAACATACATACGTATTAACTCATGAATCGTTTTTTTTTTAGTTTCAATTTAGATATTTAAATTATATCTCCAACATTCAATTTACATTTAAGAAGCAATATCATCATAAAACACAAAACGTTTCTGTAAAAAGGCGTAACACAAATTATAATATTCAAAAATAATCACAATCGTAAACATTTTATCAATGCTTCTAAAGAATAGTTTGATTCTAAAGTCCGAGGCATCAATAACAACAAATTGATCATTAAAAATTATTGTTTAAAGTTCTGAACAAGATTTTCTAGTAAGATAGCCAACTTATTTGATATTATATTTCTTCAACATTTCAGACATAATTTAAGCAGTTATACACCAATGATATCTAATAATATACAGACTATGAAACTATATACTTTAGAATATAGGGTACTATGTATAAAGATTACTATATACTATATCGGTACCTTGTTCATGCCGTTGCCCATGGCGGGTGGGTAACTCCGGCCCCGGGGACGGTTACATCGCTACTGCCCGGCCCAGCTCAAGCCACCCCTCAGCTGTCTGCCCCCTGCCACCTCCTCTCACCCCCACTCTCCCTCTCTCTCTCTCTGTCTCT
>NW_027112640.1:2621538-2623377 GCF_000696795.3 Halyomorpha halys | reverse complement strand
ACACCGATTTCCTTAAAATGTTTACCTAAATTAGGATTATAGCAATAAGAATTTGAATTTCTTGAAATTACGAAATAATATGAGCTTCAAAATAAAGGGTGAGTGCTGTTAATAGTTTAATAAACAGAAAAAAAAAGACTTATTTATTTATTACCAATCTGGACGCGATGGAAAAACTACTAATATACTTTGGAATACATCCAATAAAAATTATGTTATTTTTTATGCCACTTACAAATCAAATCAGCGATATGAAAATTAATATACAAAACAAAGTTTTTTTTACATACATTTTTATTTTATTATTATTTATTTTTAAAAAATTTGGAGCTGTCAAGGTTGACAAACAAAGGTCGAACAAACCAGGAGCTCTAAGTTTTATATAAGGAACCAGACCTTGTCCAGTTTGTGAGGTTCAGTAGATTGAGGTGGGTAGGGCATGTTGCTCGGATGGCTGAGAGTGATCTGCCAGGGAAAATAGTGTCCGAGGTACATGGAGCAAGACGCAGAGGAAGACCACGCCTTCGATGGAGTAATGGTGAGTGGTGATGCCAGGACCATGATGGGAGTGAGGAACTGGATGGCGGCCGCACAGGATCGTAATGAATGGTGGTGGCCAGGACTCGACATAGGGTTGTGGAGCCGAATTAATCATTAATTGATATCTAATAATATATCAAAATTATTTAAATATTATTTAACGTGTAAAAGAAACCCGAGCACTGGGGTGAAGTTCAGGCATTATACCAGTTAAATCTTATTAATAATGGACCGATTTTCAAAAAAAATTATTTTGTGATACAGAAAATGAAAATTCAAATTAGCGTAGTAACGGCCAACTGATACTCAGTCACTACTAAGGTAAATTCGATCTTATCCTCGAAAGGTAGTTATAGAACAATCCTAGGTCAAAATCCCGAAGCTTCATTTGATTCTAGAAAAAAAAAACTAAAGTTTTCGCTCATTTTTTATACCATTCTCAATATCATGAAAACTAGAGAGCTTGCAATGAAATATAAATCCTGATTTCTAAAGTAGAGTAGATTTTCTAAGAATTAAGCCCTAACCAAACTCATTAGTTCAGTATTTTCAAAGATATGGATTTTCAAACACCGATATTTTTTTTCCAAATAACGAGGAGAAACAATTTGTGAATATATTTCGGCAAATATCATGAAAACTATTATTCCTAGGAAAATCTACTTTATGGTTCATTTAACGGCTAATAATTATGGAATGGCTAAGCTGAGTGTGAAATTTTTTGGTTGCAAAAAAAAATAAAACATTGTCTTAAAAACTAAAAAATGGAAAATAAAAAATGTTTTTAAGATTGACTGTTTTAGTATTATAAATATCATTTACTGAGAATAAAATAACATTCTAGTGAATCTTAAGCACTTTGAGTAAATTAAAGTAATTCCGATAAATTCTATCCAACTTCAGTTTAAATATCTTCACTCATTGATAATACAATTTTAGACACATAATACAAGCGGGCGAGATTTATTTTATAATGGAAACAAATTAGTATTCTAAATCATGAATTCATGAAATATCACTAATTATCAAGAGTAGCTTTTTTTTCTTTTTACTATACCTATTTTATATTGGTTGACTCAATATACAATAACTTTGACTTTTGGAGTTTATAATTTAATAATGCAGCCTAAAATTGTTACAAAGTTATTTTAATACGTTTACATCACGACTCTCATAATAATGATATTGATAATACTAATAATAATAATAATAATTCCCATGGCTCCCTATCCACTAATTGGTATACCAAACCCACTTATTCTGGTAGACTTCTCAACTATTTTTCTCAACACCCTTATC
>NW_027112640.1:2608101-2619400 GCF_000696795.3 Halyomorpha halys | reverse complement strand
TAAAAAAATATGCTAATAATATATAATAAAAATCAATAAATAAAATATCAGGTGTCTCTATAAACTTTACTTGCCAGTTTCCATAAAAGGTTTTATATCTAACTGCTTTTATTGGTCCATTAAGGATCTATGCAGACAATTAACCATAATTTAAATCATTTAGAATGTTCGGCGATCCATAGCTTTCAGCTTATAATAAAAAATATAAATATCCAAAGAGAGCATGCTTAAAATCTACATTTTTTTTTTTTAAATATAGGTAAAAGATCAATACGCTGTATCTCCCCTTATAATAAAATCATTGATTTTTAGTTTTGCAGGGAATGTAACCTTCAAACAAATAACATTAAAAAACGAAAAAAAAAATCCATTTTTAGCAACTTAATTCAAGTTTTTAATTGTTTTGTAATATGGTTTTAATGGTTTCAGAAGATAATAAAAACGAATATAATTAGCTTTTTCCAAAAAAAATAATTTTGTTGACCAACTTTACTCAAATACTTATTACGTTTTTCTAATGTTTTGCAAATATAAAATCATTTAAGAGAATCAGTAATATTTTTTTCTCATTCTTCAGAAACAAATCAATTATTAATACAAAAAAAATATGTTTTTGAGTATATAAATATATCCATATTTATGGATATAGATATAGGTGGCTAATTTATTATTTAGAAAAGTGAAATAATTATTTGTCTAATTCGCTGCTAAAGGTTGAGTCATTCTCAGTGAGCCTACAATGCCCAGGCGACCAGTCAAGATTAAGATATATGAGTCGTATCATATAAAAACAAATAATAAACCTTACATCAGAACAACTCCACTTTCTCAAACTCTATAAGTCAATTTATTTTGCCATAACATGACACAGTCAGGGAAAAAGGTTTTATTCTGTATTCTGGCAGTTCGACATTCAATAGACGGAACCTTCACATAACGACTGACAGAAGGATCCATCATAACTTTTTGTAACATTTGATATTCAGCATCCAAAAAAAAAAAATGTTTGGCAACTTAAAAAAGTACACTATTACCATTAAATGCACCATTTCACTCAATAATATAATGTCTAACATGAATAGTTCTCTTAAAAATGGTGGATAACGAAAAACATTGACAAGTAAAATTTGAGATAAAATATTGTTTATGTTTATATATATCAATCAATATTTTCATATTAAACTCTAACAACCAGAATAAATATAAAGCGCAAACCACGTGCACGCACGAAGAAATTTTTGTTCTCAAGACCAAGAAAGTGTTAATTATTAAATTTGTATATGATTGTTATAAAATAATTATTTGAATTCTATTAACCTGTTTATTAGAATTATTAAAATAATGATAATCACAAATTGACCAGATTTATTCATTTTATTTCTCTCAAATTCAAGTTGTAGAAATTTTAGGTTACTACCCACTTTTAAGAGAACCATTGGGCCAAGGAATTCTCCTACGGGCTGAAATGTTATCTTATTAAAGTTACATCAATTTGTTTCAACATTGTTGATTGTTTTCGTTGAACAAATATTATTTACGATATTTCTCATAATATGAGTATATCATGACATTTTTCTAATTTTTTAGGGAAAGTAGTGAATGTTTGAAGAGCAAAAAGTAATGGTAGAATAGTTATTTTTGGTTTAAAACTTTAACAAATTTTATCAACTTTAAAAAAAACTCCAACCTATTGTCAGCTGCTTAGTTTGAGTTATTTGGTAACCATGGTGTATATTTCGCTTAAAATTCCAAATAACTCAAATATCGTTATAATTATTGTTAGAATATAAGTATAAAAAAAAATTGTTTATTGATCTGTGTTATAGGTACAATTTGGAATGTGGCAATTCACAGGAAATTATCATCAATAAAATTAAACTGTTAAATAAAATGCATAAATAGTAATTTGATGTTAAAGTTTGAGGAACAGAGGTCTTGAAAATAGTTTTATAAAAAATATTTAAAAAAATTACCCCACCAAAATAGAAATAAAATTTATATTTATTATTATTTTTTTTTTAATAAAGTTCAATAGATTGCTTCGGGTCTTGTAATGTATCTCATTCGCTTTTCGAGTGAAATTGTTTATTCCTTCAGAATAAACATAAAATCATTAGGAAGAAAATTAACACTAATTCAACTTATTTTGCAATGGGCCCCCTGAGAAGATAGCGCAATGTAAAAAAATTAATCTGAACTAAGCACCCCTACCTCAACCTCTCTCCCTTCTATTTGAGACATTCTCATGAGACTTCCAAACAGGCGTATTTTGAATTTTAGGTTGTTTTTACATGACTCAAATTATCGTGTAATTGGTTCCAATTTTTATGCATACAATCAGTAAGCCTACCTATTATTAGAAAATAATAAATGCTCAAAATATTTATATTTTAAGTTCATTTTTGAAATACGAAATTCTCAAGTATGTTATCGTCCACATCGCTAAACACCAACATATTAATTGGTATATCTTGATGAAAAAAATAATCCTAACTCAAATTGAAGTTAGTTTTTACAAAGTATAGATTTTGTTTTCATAAATTAAAAATTATCATTTTTTTCCTAATCTATTGGTTGTGAGAATATATAAAAATTAACGTATCTAGAATAAGGTTCAAGTATATTGATTGAGCTAAAGTATCTTACGACTATTATTTATTTCAGGAAATATTCGTTTTCCGAAGAACAAACAAATCTTGGGAGGTGAAATGACTCATAATATAGCAGTTTTATTATTTAATTCAAAGAGATTGCGTCAGCCTAAACCAAAATTTAAATCATAGTGAGTAATTTTATTCATACTCAAAAGCATATTAGATTTTTTTCTAACGTTCTCTGCTAATGTCAAATTTGTTTCAGTGTCAAAGATTAAAAGGCTTACTGATCTAGTTACTGTAGAATATTTTTTATTATTTCATGGTGCAGCCTAATTAATTTTATTTTTTATGTTTATTTCTCAATTATGTCACATTTGCAGTAGTAGCATATAGACCTGGTCATTTAAAATTATTTATTCACTGAATAAATTCAAGGATTTTTCCACAAATAATTAATTATGAAATAATAATTATTTACGCTCCGATTTAGACTAGAGCAGTGTAGTTGGCCGAATGTCTGTGGCTTCCTAATATTTCGTAGTCATTGACCTTAACATAACCGTAATCAATAACCTATAAAAAGTTTAATGCAATATAGAGGCAATCCTACAGCCAGGTTCAGTTTATGTGACATCCACCGTCCGTCCACCTCACCAAACTGCTGCGTTTGATAAATCATTTTTTACCCGAGCTGTATATCACTGGAACTCAATTCCCTCTAACATACGTCATGTACCAACCCTTCCCTCGTTTAAAACCCTTCTATTTAACTACCTTTTACTTCACTAATCTAGTACAATATTAAAATAGTACAGATATTTTGTAATTACCTTTTTGTTGTTTTTTATGTATTTAGTCAGTTAGTGTTTTAATTACTTTATTTTTGTTCTTCTCTGTATATAAGTTATAATCAAGTGTTGCCAGAATGTTTTTTAGCCAGTGTAAGTTATAATAAAATTAAAATTATCCTTGTAATTGTTTTAAAGGGACCCAGTCCCAAAATAATAAACTATTTTTCATTTCATTTCAAAAATAATAAGACCCCATTTTACCGAAAAATATGAGATTCAATTAATTACACAAAATGGATGGAATATGGTCCGAGTGCGGTCAAATAAAACTCAAATAGTAAATGGGTGTACTATTTTTATTTGAGCCAACGTTTCGCCCTATGTTACAGGGCTTCGTCAGGGCTACAAACACTTGACATAGTTCATAAAAACAGGGGAAAATAATAGGGGAGTACAATGAAACATAAAATTTAATAAGAAAAATTAAAGGTTATAAACAATAAATGAAAACGATAATAGTAACAGATAGATAAAAGATAAAACAAGAGAAGAAATATAAAAGAAAGACAAATTGAGATATGAAAAGGGAAAAGAATTTATTCTTTTAAATTAAAAAATTTCGCAAATATTACATTGATCCTAGAAATAGATATGTTAGAGAACAATTAAAAATTTTGTTGAAGATATATGACTTTTTATTTTCAGAAAATTATCTCGTCATAAGTCTGATGAGAATGGTCTATACCACAACATTGACCCAAAACTACTTACAGACGGTTTCAGAGGTTTTTATTATAATTTTGACTTGAACTCATGCTCCTGGGATCCAAGAACACCTTTATGTTCAGTATAAGGCGTATATTGTTCTAGAGATGCGAGCTGCCAAATGCAATTTCTCAACATGTAATTAAAATTCTATACTCCACTCATTCAAAAAACTTCTACTTCACTCCACTTATTCATGAGGCCAAATAGTTTACTCAGCTCTTTAAGATTGAACAATAAAATATGCATATAGTAAAAAATATAAAAAAAAAAAAGTTGATTAATATCAATATTCTTTTTTTTATAAAAGAAAATATGTATGTTTTATTTGTAAAAAGTTTTAAATTATATCATGAGTCTGAATTAACAATTATTTGCTCTGATAATTATTCGAGTTTTTGGCTATTTACGATTTATAAATAATTCCTATGAGACATAGTGTTATTTGACGTCTTAAGTAGCATATTAATTCATTGTGTTTATGAATAACATTTATTTCATCTTTTGAATGTAAAATAAATATTCCGTAATTTTGTATAAATTAAAAAATTTGAATATTAAATAATTGGGATGATTTTTGTTAAGACATTGGAACAATGTAATCAATGTAAAACAAGCGCCAATTGTCATTTACTAGTAATTAGTGATATACATCTAAAACACGAACTTATAAAACTTTTTATTTTACTTATATGATCTGGATTAAGTTTTTAAAGATTCAAAATTCATTAAAAAATATTTTTAAACGTAAAGAGACAGTAAAGTGGGTAACTCATTAAGAAGAAATCATCTCAACAACTATGAACTTCAATTGGAATACCAACAATAAAGTATTTTATGACATTTATAAAAATTTTATATTTTTTAATTTAATGTTCAATTTATATTTATGCTGTATCATTTAAGTTGTTGTTTATTCGTATAGGAAATTACATTTCTGATATAAATAAATATGTTTACTCTAATATTTCAAATATTTCTGGAACGAATTGAAACTAAGCTAAATGTTTAAATTAAAATTGTTAAAAAGATAAAAATATTCTGAATTGATAAATATTTTTAAAGATAATATTAATATCATTAATAACATTTAATTTTATTGTTCATAATGCATTATTTACGAAATAATAAAAACTTGTTGTCAGATATAGTTTTGTTTTCAATATCATAAATAAATCTAATTCTGATTTAATTCAAATAGATTGAAGACTGATTAAATGAAGTCAAATGATCTAACAAACAATAGAACCATCAACTGAAAATATAACAATACATATTATTTATTTGTTCATTTGTCTCCTTTTTAACCTAGAGACAAACAGAGTTGATTAATCCAGTAAGAAAACAAATAATGTAATATAAGTAAAAACAAAAAAAAATCAATGAAAAATAGAAAACTCTTTGAATACAAAAGAAAATGGAAAAAATATTAACTAAAATAAAACTTACAAAAAAAAAAATAAGATAGTAGTTATTTCGGTTCTCAAATCACTTAGTTCACGCCTTCTTTTCAGAAACTTAAAAGTTATAATTTACTAAAATATTGTACTACCTTCTGTTCTTTGCTTATAAAAAATGTCATTTAATGTATCTGAAAAAAAAAAATTTGTCAGATAATTGCAATGAAGAGGGACGAGTTAACCGGAAAAATTTAGATGGTTAAGCAATGCTGAACTCGGGAACTATAAATAAAGCGATGGCACTGCAGTTGGCGAACCACTAAAAAGTTTATAATAAACCGTTAATACAACCTAGTTTCAATAATAAGGTCCATTTTTCTTTATAAACATGAAAAGCATTTCGGATTCAAATACCATTTGACACCGTACGACTGTCTCCACTATTTATTCTTCACAGACCTGTGGAATTTTCTGAGGGGATTGAGTGCACCAGTTTACTAGATGGATTTCAAATACTTAATAAAAAAATGTTGATCAAATTAAGTAAAATTTAAATAACTTAAATTTAAAATACATATTATGTAGAACATAATACGAGTGAAAACGCTGGTCTTATTTATTTGAAATAAAAAAGTTTTCACCTTCCGGTGGGAGAAGAGTGAGTAAGCCCATTTTTTTTTTTTTTTTATTATTATTATTTTATTTATTGATATTTACAACTGCAAATAATATACATCAAGTAAATTTGAAGAAATCATAATGGTATGATACAGCGTGTAGAGAAACTACCCATTGGTAGCACTCTAAAAACATTTTTACAATATAAGGTGAGGATAGTGTTAGGATTGGTTGGGATGTCAGCTGTATAGATTGTGTAGAGGATGGGACCGAGGATACTACCCTGATGAACACCAGCGGACTGAAAGAAGAGAGATGAATAGGAACCATTGTGGTTTATTTTAAATAATCTGTCAGTGAGAAAGGAACGGATAGTGAGAAAGTATGTAGGAGGTAGGAATATACGGAGTTTGTAAAGCAGTCCCGGATGCCAGACTCGATCAAAAGCCTGTTCTAAATCGAAAAAGACTCCCGTGCAGTACATTCCGCACTCCAAAGAAAAGGAGACAACGTTCACCACACGACGACATTGCTGGATAGTGGAATGAGATGTTTGGAATCCAAATTAATGTTCTGGTATTATATGATTGGAATCAAGGATGGGGTATAAGCGTTTCAAAATGAGTTTTTCAAGGATTTTGTCCATGATAGGTAATAGAAAGATAGGATGGTAGTAGGATTCTGCTGGCTTATGGGGTTTGGGAATTATTTTGACTATAGATAATTTCCATGAGTCAGGGAAATATGTGGAACGGAGAACGACGTTATATATGTAGGTCTTCGCCTTCTATTCCTCAATACGATGGCTTTTCGAGGAAGACGTTTTAGGATGTGGGATGTTATTAGGTCATATCTAGTAGCTTTGCGGTTAGGTAATCTCTGAATGATACTGGATATTTCTGATGGATGAAATACTTTAGGTGGAAGGGTCATTTAGAGTGGAATATTTAGTTCTGCTTCAATACATTCAAGATGAATTGGATTAAGGATATCACGATGCGGAATAAAGGTTTTGAAAACGTGCTCAAAATTTTAAATATAAAATTATGTAATAATAACAAAAACTTCTCACAGTTTTATTATGTATTTGTATATAAAGTTAGTTGTATCAGAGCAATCTAGAACACACTGCATGACTATGCAAACAAAGTTGTGAAAGGTCTCCTCACTATAGTTGCTTTATTGATTATTGAATTAAAATTAAATTAATTATATTAATAACGAATCAGGTTTCGAAATAAACTAAGATAAAGTAGTTTGAGGTCAGTCGTAAAACCTGACCTTGGTGATAATGCGTAAATCGAAATACTTCTGAATATCTAGAGAGGTATCTGATGTTGAATAACCTAAAAAAATAAGGATATAAGTACGATCGAAAGCAGGAAACGCTCGTTATTTTTTCTTCCATAAAATTATTCGGTTCACGACTTATGACTATAAACCCAAAAATAAGATACTCTCTACTGCTCTATACCACGCGAAACTTGGCCTTATATAACGCTTATATTGGAAGAATAACGATACAATACTGTTTTGAAAAATAATGAGCAGAGTAAACTATTAGGCCTGATAAATAAGTGAAGTAGAGAATTTTAACTGTAGGTCGGGACATTGCACCCGGAACGTCATCAAGATATCTCACATCTCTTAGTTCAAGAGCCTAAGAGGAGAAAAAGGCAATTATTTCACTCCAATTTTTTATTATTTTAATGAAAATTAGGTACAATTACTATTCAAAATTAACAAGTCAGCCAAGAATAGGTAGGGGAATAAAAGATGGCGACTGTTTTGATACAGCTGCCATTTTGTATTCCCCTACCTAGACTTGGCAGACTCATCAATTTTGACTAACATAGTTTTCATTAAAGTAATAAAAAATAACTTAATAACTCCCATTTTTTCACCTTGGCTTTTGTACTACCTGGGCCCTGTTTCATAATGAAAGCTAATAGTATTAGTTCATAGTACAAGTGTAGAAACTAGTATGATAATAATACTAATACTTATTTTTTCATGATAGGGATGACTATTACAGGATGGTATTACAGGAATTAAAAAATACTAAAGTACAAGTTACTATTGTACAAGTCTGTGTAATTGAATTAAGTTAAATCTACATGACTAATAGTGTTAGTTTGTACTTTATTATGAAACAGGGCCCTGGTTGAACAATATATGCCTACTACAGATCAAGAAGGTGTTGACATCCAAGCCCAGGCAAGGCTCAAGTCAAGATCTACCAACAATCACTCATGTTATTGCCGGAGAAAATGTTACTGTTTCTTGATACTTGAAGACTGTATATAGGTAGTCAGGGGTCAATGTTGTGGTATGGGTCATTCAAATCAGACTCCGTTCCTGCTTGCAAGATGATTTACAAATAAACATACAAATTTGTGTATTTTACACATTACAAACACAAATTCATTTCAGCCAATTCTAATGGCCAGTTTCTTCTTCACCCTAGTCAAAATATTAAAATATATTTTAAAATATACAACTCCTAGAAGTATTTGTAATAGTTTATTTTAAATTATCCTTATTCCCAGCTGATTACTCACTGAGGTTATTTTTCTCTGAACTTTTATTTCTTCAATATGTAAATCAATATTTTAAGTTTGTTTAAGAATCACGCGGAGGCCCCTCACCTCCAATTTCTTTTATAGTAGTATTCTCACAGAATGGACCATTCAAACCACAAGTACCTCAGTGTCACACCTCAAAGTACCAATGGTAGAAAAAGGTCTATATCCAATCTGATTTATGTAACAAATGCGTTATGATATTTATTAATTCATATTCTGTTTTAGAGGGATTGGGAAAAAAAAAATTGAGTTATTATTTTCTACCTCATTTGTTCAAATTATCTTTTTATAGTAATTAATTAGGGGGTAACACATATCATCTACATATTTTAAATATAATTTTGGTTTTATTTCTTTGTTTTTTTTTCGATTTTATTTGTTAATAATTCATCTACATATTCTAAATATAATTTTGGTTTTATTTCTTTTTCTTCCATTTTGTTTCTTAATAATTCAATCATGAATTCCCAATATATTAGTAAACAGTGTTGACCCCATATGTATTCAAATCATATGGCGAAACTTGTAACCATTTTCAATGCATAATTTAATGCCACCTATGTACAGATTTTTATTATTTATTTTTGGATACGGTTATATTTTTTACAGCTATTCTCTAACAGTTTAATTGCAATTTTGATTTATTTATTATTATTATTATTATTTATTGCAGTTTTATTGGTATTTTTTTAATTATTTTTTTATTAGTTCGCAAATAAATATGTTTTAGTTTAAGTAACATGTAATCCTGACTTACAACATTCTTCATTTTTTTTTTTTCATTTATATTACTATTATAAGGTTCGTATAGATTTATTTCATGAATTTATTCAATTTAGAGTTCATAGCATTTTTTAGATTATTTTATTGTTAGTTTCAGCAATTTAAATTTTTATTTTTTACTTTTTGTGCATTTTTAACATCATATGGGTTATTTTTGTTAAAACCGCTGAAACTTGGTCTTAGATATTTTAATAATTTGTATGCTGAGCTATCTAATCTTATCTTTATTATTATTTGATTTTTTCAATAATTCATCCTGCATAAAAATATATTGGGGTCGTTCTACACTATCTCAAAGCAATTAGAGTTGTCACTAAGCTACCCCAGTCTACCCGCTACAATCTATAATATATGTCCAATACAAAATAAAACAATAAACCATAATTTAAGGTCAGAAAAAAATAAGAATAATTAGTATTTAAATTATAGGCCGAATCTCAAATTTTTAAATATGTAAATTGATACTTAATGGTAAAATTAGCTGTGTAAATAGTAAATTATATTTAAATATCTTATAATTAATTTTGATGTGTTTATTTTAATATTTATTTATAAATTATTTTTCATTTTTATAGATGAACAGGATAATGGGCCAACTGTCTAAAACGTTTAGGTGTGGAAATGAGGCGCCTGAAAAGAAGATGGCCTAGTGGCCTTGTATTGTAAAATGTTTTTAGAATTCTACTACTGGGTAGTTTCTCTACATGCTGAATCATATCATTATCATTATGTCATTATGATCAAATTTGCTTGTTGTATTTTTTATACAGTTTTAAATAAATATAAATAAATAAATAAAAAAGATGTGGAAATAAAGTAAAGAAGTCATAAAAGGGTAATATCTTCCCAAAAAAGAAAAAAATATACAAATTACTAACATATGCTTTTTGACTGTTTAGAGAAAACTAGAAATGAATAGTAAAAATACATATATATTTTCACAGATAGATGTGACACTATTAAAGCAAAGCACTGATGCCACATCAGATAAAATAAAGATGCACTTTATGCAGGATTATGATTGGCTATCAAAAAAAAAATTCATAAAATCAGAACAAGACCAGCTTGAGGTGAGGCTACAGGGTAGTAGTGATAGTGACAGCTGTTATAGTCATTAGCATCAAGTAAACTTATATTTACAGTAAAATATTAGGATTTGCATGATAGATACTATCATAATAGTATAACTAGTACTATCACTCAAATTTTGACAGTAAATGGCATTGTTATCATTACTACCATGAACCTGAAACATGGGCTTAAAAAAAAAAAGTGACCAAGACAAAAATATTAATTTAATTTATATTAATATGAAATATATATATCTACCTATTTCCTCCAAATTATAAAATAAATTAACTTTACCTGGATAAATAATTATGGTAAAGAACTAGCACCATTAGACAATACAAACTGGCAGGTTTGAAGCATTGATTCAGGATTTACACACTAGCTTGTGCCTTTTCGCGCCTTCACGCAGATCAGCGGTACGCCAGTGTTACCAAGTCGCCACAAGAACGAGTAAGTACTTAAATGTTAATACTTTAGTACTTATTTTTTTAAACCTTTGCATTAGACTAAACTCCCAGCCTGGTATTATTATTTATTATTACTAACTTAACATGCTGACTGGCCTCAAAAAGAAAACTTGTAGTTAGCAGGACCCCCACTTTATTATTTATTTGCCTCGTAGCTCCAGAAATTTAAAATTATGTTCGACTTGAACTTGTAAAATATATATATGTATATGTATATATATA
>NW_027112640.1:2585936-2608051 GCF_000696795.3 Halyomorpha halys | reverse complement strand
GAACTTCAAAAAGAAAACAAAGTTAATTAATAATTTGATTCTGCACTCTCTCCTTCAACTACGTATCTATGTAACGAAAAGGTTTAGTGTCAAAAAAAAAAGTCTACAGAGAAAGAATTAAATTCATAATAGTTTAAATCGTATTTTCCTGATCCTTGAATAGTACAGGGAAAAAAAACATAAAATAAACGACTGATTTTGTATATCAATGAAAGGTTATATAATTACTCCGTCTTATAATTTCACGATCTGCAGAGATCGCCAAAACTTTGAGTAGAAAACTTCCTATGGGAGTGTCGAAATGGGGAGAAAAATATTTGGAAAATAATATACTCCAAATAAGTCGAGTAAGGTATCATTTGTAACTAGTTTGTATGTTTCTAGATTGAATAAAACCACTAAAATGAAGATAGAGTCAATATTTTAAACGTTGAATAACTGAAAAATCACAATATTTAGATACGCTGTCATTCAAGAAAAATTAAATAAATGATTACCTAACTTTGTTATGGGAGAGGAGTCACTTCCTCTAATTTGAAAACCCTAAAAATAGAGACTAATTCTAGTTTTGAGAGCCTACTTTAAAACAATTCTAGCACAACTATTTATTCATATAGAGGCTATTGTACTCAAAATAGTTAATAAAAACTATTTTACAATACAGAAAATTAAGGTAAAAAGTTATTTTTCCCTATACTTTCTCTGAAGGGTATATTCATGGAAATGTTGGAAAATTTTAAGCTTTGCTGCTCTACATATGTGGTAGTAACTTTCCATTCTAGCACCAAACAGATAATTGACTTAGGTCATTTAATGTAACTGCAGTGAATGATGACAATAACTACATTAATTAACAGTGAGAAACAAATGCTTCTCATTACTTTTCACAATACTATTTGGAGGATTATATCCTTATATAGGATTTATCCTTCCAATTATTCCAAAACTGAGGTGTAAACTGGCAAAAAAGTGATGCCAACAATGTACCTTTCAGGGGCAGGGTAGAGGAATAGGGAAAGAGTACAAGCAACCACTGGCCGCTATCTGTTTTGGTTTAGATTACAATAGTGGACATTCTTATTAACTTTAATGTAAACCTTCCTTTTATGGACCTGGCCTTTTTGGCTTCACTTTTGCTTTGAAGGAGAGTAAGCTTATGCTACCCCACTGTAATTCTACAACCTTTGTTTCTGATGTTACATCTGTTAGAGTGCAGTCAAAATGAAAATCTACTTTCAATTTTTATAGAAAACATCCCCATGGTTATTTAGGACAAGAACATAACCAGAACTGCAGACTGTTTGGTCTTATCTTTGTGATTCTTTTTCAAGTTTTCAAATTTCACCAACACAAAACAAGGAAACTTTCAATTTGCATGATATGTAGGTACTAAAGGTACCTACCTACATTCAATGAAGTACTACAGTTCGAGTACTATGCATTAATTATTATGAAATGTGAATAAAACAAGTAGTTTTTAATATGAAAGGATATAAGAGGTGATATGAAAGCTGAAAAAGTACTGGAAAACCCAAAACAAGCACTAATTCATTAAGATTTAGATCATAAAAAAGAAATGAACTTCTATAAATTCAAAGTAATAAATCGTTTTCATTCTGAGATTATACGAACAGTGAGATATTGAAGTATTATTTTCTAGACGACTAGTCAGTACAAAAGGATATTGTTAATCTTGGATTGGAAAATTAATTTATTCAGAGTAAAGAACAAAACATTCTGTCAAATAACATAACTTTTTTTTTTTTAACAATGTTACACTTTTCCAGGGAAGATACATTCAGACATCCATGAAAGTGACCAACATCTCTCACCTAACCATGATATTAAACGTAAAATTTTGTAATCACAACATAGAAATAGAAGACAGTGGATATAACCAAAGAGATAATGGTTGGCATTGAGTCAAAATAAATCATGGACATATATTAAACAATACAAATTGTTTGCTGTTTAACATCACACCCCACCATCATTTCCAGAATTTTGTAATGCATGTATTGTTTTTGAATTATTTTTTGAGAGGTAATAAGAAATATTTAATATTTACTCAGTTTATTAGTTTGTTTTATTCACTGCTATTATTTAATAAACTATATCATATCTCTATTAACAGTGGTAATAAAAAATAATTTGATCAGGAGGTAAAAAAAAATCCATTGAAAATTGGAAATGTTTATTTTGATTACAAGTTTTTAATAAAAGCAATTGAACTTTTTTTAAAACTAGTCATTCTTTTAGCTATGCTTATTAGACCTTGTTGTATTCTAGTTTTGGCTTTTCAAATGAAATCTCAGGTGTCATTCCCTTGTTCAGGACTAGATCAATGTGGTGTCCATAACTTATAAGAAAATTTCGGTGTAGATAACAAAATATCACAAAAGACTCAGTCATTTCTGTATCACATCCTGTACCAGAAATATATCGTGAAGAATAGGTCTTAAGTCCCAGAAATTAATGTTGTGATCATATCACTTATATAGAAATCATTTAAGCCAGCCCATAATTTTACATATCAAGAACCAAAGAGGTTGTAGTAAGTGATTTGATCTAGGCTGACAGACTTTCCATTTTAGTTCACTATGCCCATTATTGAGTTTGTCAAAGGTATTAAATGGCTATATAAGAGCTTTATGTTGAAGTAAAATTTTATATTGAAAACATCATTTAACCATTGCTTAACCAAGGGCATCCCAACAACTATAAACATACTTTGTAAAGAATATAAGTTGTCATAATATGACCATTAAGACCATAAGTGTCATCAGCCTCATGATGAAAAGTAAATTTTCAGAAACATCAGATCAGTTAAAAGAGCTATTAATCCACTCCTTGATGAGAATTTTGTTGTGAATAACTTGTGACAACAACCCCTGCAATGACAAATGATGTACCAAACCACCACATAAATGGTGTCCTCTCTCCGAACAAAAGTGAACCGATGATTGCCTTAAACAGAAATATACTTCAATTAATTTATAGTTTATAGAACACTCAAATTTCAGATTACAATACAAGACATAGTTCATTCTGAACAAGTGGCCTCTAGCTATGTATAGTTAACAAAGGAAAACAGTTCAACAAGTACCAAAAAAATTATTTTTTCCCTATAGACAAAAGGTTTTAAGATTACTAAAATTAAATCAATAGATTTTTTTAACAAGCTACAGATTTCAGCATCAGTCATTTTCTATATGTAGTAAGTACTATAAATTCTTTAAGTTATGAAAGGTATAGATCCCTTTTTTTTTTTTCTTTTTTTTTTTTTTACTTCCTTTCTAGTCATTTCTGACATACAGCAGGAGGAGGGTATCTATAGGTTATCAAAAAATAAAAGTTGACCTTCCAGGTTGGATTCGAAACAGGCACTGCTGCAGTTCGGAGTAGTTAAAGCCAGTGCCTCAATTCCCTCAGCTACAGATGGCCCACGTACAGTACATTTGTATAAAGAACTTTTTCAATTGATACTCATTTACAAGTTACAAACTTTCTTTACATCTCCAAACTATTAAAAAATAATGATAAAGATTTAAAAATAGCAAATCACAGCATCTAAAACCAAAAACTTAAATAAGAAATTGAAAAAATATTAAAGAAGTTTTGGATTCTGATGTTTTATTTTCATTAATAATAATAATTAAAGGCTTAGTAAAACCGAAAGTTTAATGTAGATATCACTAATAGCTGTTTACACACAAATCGCCATAAAAACCCTATATGCAAGTTTATATTGATAGAATGCTCTTCAATTTCATTATTAATTAAAATAAATAAAATTTATAATGATTGATAATTCTCAAATGTAACCCAATTCAAATAAGTCAGTTGGAAAAGTTGTGTCCCAAAATGAATCCCTCCAAGATATTAGGAGATATCAAAGAACCAATGTAAAATACCAAAGGTCTTTTTTAGAAGGCAAAAATGCTAAGACATAAAGTTTTGGAAAATTAAATGCCAGCAAAGCTCTCCTTCTAAAGGTTTTTTTTTTTTTTATTTTTTTTTTCGGCCAAGACTCCCATTGGAGTCCTATACTGCCTAACCATGGTTGGGGGTCCAAGTTCTTCATTTTGCGGGACCGCCACGCAATGAAAAAAGTCGACGTCCCAAGCCGGATTCGAACCGGCACCGCCAATAAACATCAAATTGGTAAGACTGTGTCTTAACCACTGAGCCATGGGCGGCCCATCTAAAGGTTCATCTTATCTATGTTAAATCAGTGTTGGAAGTGTCTATAAATACATATTGTTTATCATATAGTCTTCACACCATAAAAAATCAGAAGCAATGGTCAAGAACAAATAGTCAGGTCACAAGTTAAAAGATAATAACTCTTAACATTTAGTGTTCACGAAAAATTATAACAAACAGAGAATATTGAGAGAAAAATCTTTAAACATATCACATATAAATGATTTTTTTTTTTCAAATGAAGTAAAAAATCTTAATCTGACTGATTTATTTTCTTTGTAGAGATAAACAGTGATACAACCAAAATAGTGTATAGCTTTTATTGAAAGGCTAAATAATGAAGTTTCCTGATATTTTATTGAATTAGATCCAAACCTTTATGATAAACCGATAACACCAATAATAAATAAATATATTATCAAATATATATGAAATTTTAAGTAAAAATAATACTAGACTACCAATGAGTTAAATTCTCACAAACTCACAGTAGAAACATAATTTGAAGCAGAACTGATCAATGTTGCATGGATAGAAGAGGGAGCAGTATGAAGTCCTTTTGCAAAGAACAGCATTCCCATTGTGTTAAAACCAATCATCAAGATAAACAACAGAACTGTCAGCAAGAAAATGCCCTCCTGGACAAAGGGAAAAGATATATCATTTACTAAAAGTACATAATTAATGATTTCAACGAAAATCTAAAGCAAAGTCTTACTATAGAACTCGAAAGCTTGCCAAACATACTGCCAATAGAAGAAAACACTCCTCCAATGACTGAATAATGGAGAAATACAGCATCTTTGAAAAATATATGTCTATTCCTAAGTATGTTTTTCATACTGAAAACGTTATGCAGGACTTTTTAAGCTAAGAAGAAAAGAAATTGACCAAGAAAACATATTGTACCAAATGGAAGATTGTTGACAATAAAACGTTCAAATTCTGGAAGGTTACATACAGTGTTGGTCTTTTCTTTGAAAAATAACAAA
Organism: Halyomorpha halys; assembly: GCF_000696795.3. Lineage (NCBI taxonomy): Eukaryota > Metazoa > Arthropoda > Insecta > Hemiptera > Pentatomidae > Halyomorpha > Halyomorpha halys. Next base: position 2,602,853 of record NW_027112640.1, on the reverse strand, counting down.
ATGTTAAATTACTTGTAGACTTAGAAAATAAATACATTTTTTAAAATCTTACATCTATGCCAAAACTTAAAACATTATAGTGCTTGATTTATTTATTTGTCTCGAACGTTTCGGAGAAACTGCGCCCCCCTCATCAGCATCTAATCTGTCCCAGCATGATTGGTTGAGTGTGGTTTTAAAATATATGTTAACTACACTTAAATCAGTTTAAGACAATTCCAAATATAAATAAACCAAGCATTATTATGTTTTAGTTTTTGATCTAAGGCAAAAAAAAATCAGTCAGATGTTGAAACAAATTATTAAATAACATTTGTTTCCTTATTGAATGAATATCATTTGAATGATAATGTATTCAGAATTGGCCTTATAACGTTATTTCTTTCCAAAAGATGCCACCCTTCTCTACCCTTATTCGAACGGCGTATTTAATTTTGAGTGGAAAGGTTATAATGGACTAGTTGACACAAGATGGCTTGAATTTTTGGCCTACCAATCAGTGTCGTTTTTTGGGGTGTTCTAATCAAAGGGGGCTAATGATGCATCCACATGTTTAGGCTTAGTTAGTATTAATATTTAATCAATTAGGTATAAAATCTTCAAAATCTTGTCAATTAACTTCATTGCTTGCTTCATTTTTCTAAATAAAAAACATTATTTGTTTGGGTAGTTAAATTAACAAGTATCTTATAAACAAATACCGGACTTAAAGTTGAATTTAAGGGTTTTTAGAACGATTTCTGTGAATTGTTATTATCTTTTTCGCAGATTATTATATTTCCTTTCATTCTCCTCTTTTATTTTTTTTTTTGTTTTTATAGTAAATAGTTTAAATTAAAGATAATGCCGACGCAAGACGACGTCCGCCACGTTTAAGTCTCTGGAATACACAGAGTGTGGGAAAGAGGTTGTTTCTTTTCTTTGTCTACCTAGCGTTTGTGGATTGTTTGGTTTGTGAAAAGTGGGTTACGTGTGGATGCAGCTTAAAATTATACTGCTTCCTTATTGGTTCAACCTGATAATGATCGATACCAGACCGTTTGCTACTGGATCTTCTTTGAAAAATACTTAATAAAAATTAACTTTGCAAGGACTGTCCAGTTGTTAACTTACAAAATTTAGACTTTTGTTCTTTTCGAGTTACACGTGTAAGGAGATAAAGGCCATCTGTCATTGACAGTTATTGTAAGGACGCCTCTTTTTCAAGATAGTCCTAATCTACTGCCTCATAAATTTCATTATCTTCAACACTTACCTACCTACACGTTGTGAACCTCTTCGTGCTGAGTAAGGACATGGATTTGAATGGAAAAGTTGCTTTAATTACCGGTGGTGCTCAAGGGATTGGAAGAGCATATTGCAATTCTTTGGTAAATGAAGGTGTCAAGGTAATTTTAAACAATACTTTCTATAATGCAGTAATTTATACGAATCAGAACACAGGTACCAATTTCCGGTAGCGCCAACGCTCGTGATAGACCATCTTTAGCCGCCACCCTCTCCCTCCATTTTCACTCCCCTCGAAAATTATAAAATTTAAGCATATATATTGTCAGCCCTCAAAAAAATTTAGAAAACATGACTAATAATACACCATTTATCTTTTATTTTATAAATAATAAATGGCTGTTGCAGTTTTTTAAAATAAATAATGAAAATTGATATTATTTTTTTCATTTAGTTTTCAAATATTTTGGTTAATTTAGGTCGCTATATGTGATATAAATGAAGCAGAAGGATTATCTTTAGAAAAACATCTGAACAGTAAAGAAAAAAGATCAATATTCATCTACTGCGATGTGACAAAGAATTCTCAATTTGAAGGTGAAAAATTGAATTTGTTGTTGATATCTGTAATATTGTAAAAATTAATATTGATTATTAAGTTATATTTCACTCACCGCCGGAAGTAGTATGATACAATTCTATTGTTTTTATTTTTAAATTTCTGGGCCTGAAAAGTAGATAATTTATATTTTTAGATGTTTAAATCATGCTGATAAGTGAAATTATTTTTTATCACTTGAGCTTATACGTAATGAAAGTTCCAACACAGTTGTAATGTTGCAGAGTCCTTCAGGAAAGTGATATCCGAGTTTGGTCAACTGGACATAGTTGTGAACAACGCAGGTATTCTGAGCGACCATCCACAATTATGGGAAAAAGAAGTTGAAGTTAATCTAGTTAGAATATTTTTATTTATAATTTATTTTTCAGTTTTTAAAAAAATTCGTAAGTTTTAAGGTATAATAAATTATTTTAAGATAAATAAACAATTACAAATATTTATTTAAATATTATTGCTATTCATAATTGTCAATTTTCATCAGCATATACCAAAATAAGTTTAAACATATTTTAAAATAAAAATCATGAAATGTATATTAAAAATTATTAAGAAAATATCGTTTCCTTTAATCCGTCAGATGAACAGGATATATTCTTGGCTAAGTCGGGTATTAAAAATATATTGATTTCGTATTTTTTTTAATCCTGTTTTAGTGTGGGACTATAAGAGGTACACTTCTTGGATTGAGGTATTTGAAACAAGGAGGGGCAATAGTGGCAACATCCTCTTTAGCTGGTATTCTTAAAGATTCAGCATTTCCAATTTACGCTGCTACCAAAGGAGGTGTAAATTATTTTGTAAGGTCTCTTGGGGTAAGTTATACAGCATGAAAAAGCCTTGTTCATCAATTTATATAAGTTATAAAAGTGAATATAACTTAATCGAATTAGACCATATGGTAATATTCGTTGTTTGAAAATTTTATTTCTTTATTTTCTACATTCATAAGTCTGCATTTCAAATCACTGCCGTTCATTGTCTTAGTTTGTATTAATTTTTATATGTTCAATCTTAAGCCTCGCTTGGCTACTAAGAATATGTTACAAATGATATATATTCATATAGTACCCTGTAATTATTATTAATATGTAATACTATTGTCTAATTCAATCTGTCAATAATATTCTACTATAATTACAACCCTAATCTGTTAAAAAAATACAGTCATCCTCAGCATGTTTCGATCCTACTTATTTTCACCAATGACCGACACCGATGTAAGGTTTAGTGCATATGTAGTCTTCTGTAGTGCGTAAATTTTTCCCCTACCCCATTGTTTACATCGGGACCTACCCGTGCCGTACTTTAGGTACCCCGTTTGTATTTTTAAATTGTATTAAATTAGTGTGAAACAAAGGGGGGTTGAAAATTGTGAGACCTGCTTGTGAAAACACATGCATATATTTCGCTTAATTCAAACGTTAATCCCTGAAGGGGCAAACTACGGTTAGTGTGTTAGCTGATTATTTATAGACCTTAGTAATGGTTGGTCCCGCATACTACGATATTACCTTATCTGTGTGTGTGACGTCTTCGCCGCCGCGGTCACGTACTCTTCGTTCTCCTCGTCCAGGTTCAGCTGTGGGCGAATATGGTGAAACCATGAAATCGCCTAGTGTCAGAAAGACGTGTTTCTCGATCTGTGGATGGCCAGCATGTCCTGGACACTGGCGTGATGGTAGAGGCATGCCAGGTCCTAGCTTGCATGGTGCATAGGCTGTGGCGGCATTGTAGTCACGGCGTCTTCGGGGTCTTCCGGTGTCCGCGGCAAGTGGGGCATCAGAAATGTGACCCCCGACCCCGACTTTATATAAATTCAAAAAAGAAACGAAAACTTCGGATTACTTAAATCCGACACCCATATTGTATTTAGAGGAAATGAAAAAAAACTAAGAAACATAGAAGTAATGTTTGACACACTTAAGAATAACAACATATTTTCAAAATTTTGATATAACAGTAGAGTTGAAGAACGTACCAATTCAAAATCATTGTAAGCAGTATCGATAAATAAGTCATATCCAATTTTCTCATTCGAAACTAATAATAAATACAATAGGAACGGTGACACCATGTTTATAATATTTCAACTTCAAATTCTTTTAAATGTATAGTGTAAAAGGTAAAAGTTTTAATCAAATCTCAGGTAATCCTTTTGCGAACTTAGCGTCATTAAAACTTGAAAAATTAAAAATACTTAACGATCTTTTGGCTAAATATTATTGATGTATTGGATGAAATTTTTATAAAATATTAATTGATACTTCTAATGGATGAAGGATTAAATGGATCATAAAAAAGAGAGTTTTATAAAGTAGAAAAATATTTTGCAGAGAAATTTTGTAAAACATCATAAACTAAATTAAATAACAGGTTTTAACCAATTAAACATTTTTCTTATTAGCCACATCTATGAGAAGAGACAAATATTAACATAGGACAAACATTTCAAACGAGCTTAACTTAATTTTAGTTTTTTCTCTTTCCTTGTACTGGATGGATGAAGAGAGGTTACTAGATCAGGCCCTCAAATATCAATTACATAGTATTCATGTAATTATATAACTTATTTCAGATATAGAGACTATCAATGCTTTGCCTTTGATAAATGTAACTTTTCCAGTCTTCGGTAACAGCTGCCGCTAAAGGGATAAGAATTTTGGCGATTGCTCCAAGCTTAACTGATACACCTATAACTCAGCAACTCGTCGGCAACTGTACTATTACTCCAGAACTACAATTAATAGCCCAGAAACGCAGTGAGGAAATGTATAAACAGAAGTAAGTCGTGAAATAAAAATAAGTATATACAAACTTTTACTCTCATTTTCTAAAGATGTCATAAGAAATTGAATTAACGGTGTAAATTTCTTGCCCTCCAGTTGAAAACAGACAGACAGATAAGCCTAATCAATCCACAGTCAAATCTATATGATTGGCAAAACACCTACTGTTAATCCGATTTTTATGTAAAAAACACATGGATTTTACTCCTTATTTTGCATCTCACACTATCACGAAAGATTTTGAACTCTTATAAAGTATTCTTGAAACCTTTTTTTGGTTTTGGTATGTTGATTTAGCTTAAAAAATTAAAGACATTATACATTTACATTTTAAAGTCCTCAGTTGAATTTTTTAAGTATATTCATCGCAGTATGTTATTTATTTTTTTATGTTTTGCTTCCCATCACTTTTAGACCAGAAAGCGTAGCGGCTTGCCTTATTTACGCTTTGAAGGAAGCTCCATCAGGTTCGGTGTGGCTCGTTGCCAATGACAACTGGCAACAAATTAACTATGATAAGCTTCTTCATTGAAAAGTTAATAGATGGAATATTTGTACAAATTTTAAATAAAATATTTTTTGGGGGGGGCGTTGTTTTTTTTTATTTAACATTAGCTGACCCAACAATGCTTCGCAATTCCTATTTCTGATGCTTAAAAAAGGACTATAAATACAAACAACATATAAAATCTAGGAGATTTTAGTTATTACCTATTTATCCTTTCCATCTCCTTCCAATGAAACAAAGATAACACTTCTAAAATTTTGCTACGGTTAGTGGTAAATCTCGCCACGTTACTGTTTACGTAATCATTTATATTTCAAGATTAGTGATTTATCTTATGAGAATAAAATCAGCGGAGTCGAAACACATAGGTGTAAAGCCCAAAATTTATTAGTAACAACAGTGAATCAGAGAGCATTAACTCATATGTTGACTTGTACTACTGCAAGTCAAATGTATTCTAAAATATGTGACATCTATGAGAGAGATGTTTCTGAGCATGAAACTTTTGCAATAATGCTTTTAATTTAAGACTGGGATAGACTTGGCCCAGCCACATAAGGTCTATCGAAATTTTGGCATTTTGATTAAAATCATTGGGAAATGATAAACCAGATGATATGATCATTTCCGAAATAATAACAACACTTCCAGAGCAGTAAAAATAAATTATTAATATATAATATAAGTGCTTGGGAAGGTACAGGCTCCGATATAAACTTTTTCCAATTTAACTACAAGATTGATGGCTGAGGAAAGACGCTCTACAAATTCTACTGAGGAAACAAAAATGTAAAAACAAATTGAAGGACTACTTCTAAAAAGAGGAAATACTTTTCTTGCTCTAAAGAAGGACCTCTGAGTAAAGACTGCCCATGCAAGAAAAAGCCCTGTAGTACATGCAAAAAACAAACCACCGAGAGAAGGACTGCTTTCGTAAAAACAAAGTGAAAACGTCAGCAGCTACTTTCCTTACTTAAAGCTGCAGTAAATCGTCAACTGAATGGGTCTTAGATTCAGGTTCCACGAGGCATATGACCAACAATATAATTGTATTTATAATTGTGATTCAGAATCTGGAGATGAAAGTGGTGAACCATTGATGGAAATAAAAGTAAAAAATGAAAAGGCTTTAGAAGCGGATAATGGAAATTTATCTAAAAATAAAAGAGAACTGGAAGAAGAAGCTGATGCAGGAGACCGAAACAATTTGAGAACAGAAGAAACAGAAGAAAATCTACAGATAAAGAGGTATCCTAGCAGACTTGAAGGATCATTAAGATGATACAGATGATTCTAGCGAAAAGGAAAAGACAGAAATTGTGCAAGGAAAGGCTAAGAAAAATCAAAGAAAAAAATCAAGACATCAAGAAGAAGCAGAAAGAGAAATCTGGTGAGATTGACAAGGATCAAGGACAAGGTTACAGAAATTAAAATCTTTAAATGGCGACTCAGAAATTTGTGTCAAGGATGAAGAAATATTAGAACATAAAAGTAAGAAATATACTGGTACTAAGAAGAAGAAGATACCCAAAAAAGAAAAGGGGATTTAATGATCCAACGAATATTGTTAAACCTGGTGAATATTATAATTCTGACTGTGAAAAGTAAAGATCAAATCATCTACAAAAGGACAGACGACCAGTTGGAGTTGTGAAACATTAAAATAAAAAAATTGTACGTTTTTTCTGAGCACAAAACTAATATTGTAGTTTAAAATTTATTTTGTTAATGTATATAAAATATTGTAAATTGAAAATTCTGTAAATCCTTTTTCGGTTTTTGTAAGAAAATTTGTGTAAAACTAAATTTGATTAAAAAATGAATAGTTAAGAGGGTGTGTTAAAGTGTGATGTAAAATGTCATTTTTTATTGTATACATGTTGCTCTGTGGCAAACTGTGAATATATCGATTCTTGAACAACAGGGAAATTAGTTCATAACGTAAGTAAGCGAAAGTAGTTGAAAGAGTTTGATAAAATTTATACTAGGTCACATCTACACTAAACTCTAACGTTTCTCCATTATTGACCTAAATAGGACTTATTTTTCGAAATGGAAATTTATCAAATACAATACGCTTATACCTAGGAAAGAGAAATTGGGGGATGGAATTTGTTAAAATTGATACTACACCATGTCATCTGTATTTCCCAACTATCCTCCAAATTTTGGGTAAATCAGACTAGCCGCTTTCGAAATAAAGGTGTGCCGAAGAAAATACAAGTATGCATGTAAGCGAAAGCGGTGGATAAAAAAAAAGATAAAATTACTGCGGGATTAACGGCTCAAACTTTTTTTTTAGCACCTTGTACAATATGCTGTCAATCTTCTGTTATAGAGGATGTACAATTTTACTTCTTAATACAGTTTCAGCGGAACTGCCACAAAATTAATTATTGTAAAAAATGGAATAAAACAAATATGATACCCCTACTGGAAAGTGACAAAAGGCTACAGAAAGGAAAAGTCCATTTGGAACCAACATACTAGTCGATGGCATAAACTTGATGAGGAAACTTCAAGAGTGGCTACAATGTTACTTGGTGATGCATAATACTCAGTCATGTCGCCTAAAATGATAGTTTTTTAAGGGGACTTTAATAAAGTATAACAGATTAATAATTAATAAATTAATTATAGTTAATGATTAAAGCAGATTTTTCAAAGTTTGTTCAATTATTTAATCTCCTTCATGACTAATGTATTGCCTCTTCAAACTTCAAGCTTCACCAAAAAAAGGACCTTCAAGGATTGAAAAATAAAATGTTTCAATTATCGCCTTTCCAATTTCCATACCCTTCCAATCGACAGTTGGACTGCCTTTCTTTATCAAGTCCTCAGACTATTTTCAAGCAACAACCCGGTCATGGGATACAGAACTCCTTCCACGAATTTCTTTGTTTCCGAAATTTAACTTGCCCAATAGAACTATTTTATTGAACATAAGTGTTTACATCGGGACCTGCTCGTGCTATACTGTAGGTGTTCCGAGTGTATTTTACGATTATGATAATTAAAATTATTAGTGTGGAAAAGGAGGGCTGAAATTGTGAGACTTATTATTATTATTATGCTCATTAGCATGCATATATTTTCCTTAAAATTCAAAAAGTATTAATCCCTGGAGGGGCAGATGATGTTAGTGTGTTAGTCTCAATTATTTATCTATAATAAATATAATGCGGCAAGGGGGGCCATTAGAAAATGAGACCCCCGACCCCGACTTTCTTTAAAACCAAAAAATAACCGCAAAATTCGGACTACTTAAATCTGACAATAAGATTATTTTGAATAATTAATAAAATAAGATTACATCAATTCATATTTCATTAATATTATCCCAAATTAATGTTTTTCAACTATTTCAGACATATCAACTATCAATATAACATAACGAACTATAATAATACTTGTACATTAAGGTAAGAGTATTTTAAAAGCTAAAAATACAAAATACGTTCACATATTACATGATGATTATATTTCACCAATTCATATTTTTAATATATTAATCGATAATAAATCATGAATGAATACTTTGATCATCCTTTTCCTTTTCCTTTTCCTTTTCTTTGTCTTTTTCTTTATCTTTTTCTTTTTCTTTGTCTTGATCTTCTTTCGACGCTTGAGTTGATGGAGGAGGGCCTTCATCACCCTCTTCTGGTTTGATAGTGCTTGCTGTTAAGCTGCCCTTGCTTCGTCTACTTATTCTACTTTGCCTTACACTACTACTCCTTACTCCAGTGAAGCGTTCATCATCTTCCATTTCCTCAGAGAGCTCTTCCCCAACTTCTTCCTCCGCTTCTTCCTCCTGTTCCTCCTCTACACCTCCATCTTCTGGTGGAGGGCCCCACGGGTCTGGTTCTACAACTTTGTCAACCAATGGAGGAAAGAATGCTTCGACCTGAAGACAATAAATAAAATAAAAATAAAAAAATAGGAAATATAATTAATTAATATCATAATATAATAATTTTGAAAATAAATCGTCATAATGTTAACAGTCCCTCTCGTGGATTTAATGAGATAAATTTTATGTAGCTAAAGTGCTTTTTCAAAACTAATATTTTCAGAGCTCGGATAATATATCATCGAAGAAACGATCAAGAACAATGCTAAATCGAGAGAAAATATTCTAAAGTAAAGTAGACGTTAGAAAATCAAACATAAAGCCAATACCATTTTAATTTTAATTTTTTATAACTAAAAGCATTTTTACGTAGGTACACATTTTTAGTTTCACCTATTCTCAAAAATGAAACCAATCCTTCTCTCCCTTTGTTTTCTGTATAATTTACATTTATTTGTTTTTGAAAACATTACTTTTCCAACATAAATTTTAATGTATATGAGTTCTGTAATTATCACAGTTTTGTTAAAAATAGTTTTATTTATTATCATTTTAGACCAAAATAGGTTGGTAATAATAGAATATTAATCATAAAATGTCAAAAATAGCTATAATTTAACTAAGCTCTGTAGGACACTTTGAAATTTTGACATAAAATATTTGTTCTACCCTCTCTTGGGTACTAAGGAACTATTAGTTCAATCTAAGAAAGGTGGACTGGTGGACAAACCATGTCGATTTTAAAATATGCTAAAGCTTGTGTAAACGTAACCCCAAGAACTATCACCACTATCTCCCGTTACTGTGTATATAAAAAAGAAATATTTAAGTAAAAGGTAAGTAAATTTAAAATATCACTAAGACGTATTTAACTATTTAATCATTTTTACTATATTTTATTTTGCAAATAACCACAAATTCCTATTTACACAAAAATTATTTTTAATTTGATCACAAATTACAAATAAGCTTTTTTTCTTTTTTTTTTATCAATTAAAGCTTCTTCTATTTACAGCATACTGTAAACTTACTTCTTTTAAACCTTGTCTTGTATCCGGCGAGATGTAGATGGGTCCCATCGATGCCATAATTAACATTGGATCACTGGAAGTTCTCTCAAGAGCCAATACCATTTTCAAACCACTAAAAATAAGACCCTATCATCAAAATAATGATATAATTATTGGGATTAGCAGTAATTGTATCTATCCATAAACGTTTTTGTCAACCTATTGGAAATCTTCAGCTTTATAAGTTATTATAGAAAACAGAATTGTGGACATAGATAGGTTTGAATAACTACTGGCAAATATGGCCGTTGATTTTACTGACCATTTATTTAAATTTAATTTATAAATATTTTAAATCCTAAACTTAGAACAACTTCCATTTGAGAAAGTCTTTCTTACCTCCAAGAACAAATATATTAATTTATTATTCATGTTCCAAACACTGGCGTAGTTAGAAAGTCGTTTCGAGAAGGGATGCATCAGGGGATTTCATAACATTTGGAACTAAGTTGTTGACATTTAAGCAAAATGACTCTTCTAGGTTATAAAGCTCATTTGGGCCTCTTTTAAATATAAAATATCCAATATATTTAGTATTTTTAACGTAAATTTGAAATCTATTAATCGATTTTTATAAGACAAATTCATAAGCAATAAATTGCAGAAACAAAATAGTTTTTGTTTCCGTAAAATGTTTTAGACTATAACGTATCCGATTCTTTCAATCTTTATGTAAATATAAGTTAAAGTTCTTTTTTTTTTGTTAGATGTGCCACCATGCAAGTAAAGCAGCGATATACACGGTTAACTGGCCAAACTGAAAATATGAATTAAGGACCTCAAAACAAGAACAAAACTTCTTCTGAAGGTATCTCCGCAAACGCTTTGTTCAGAAGATACTCACACCTAAAGATTTTCATTGTTATGAATTATTTATGTTATATGAAATAAATAGATAAAACTTATTTATTTGTTCCAGCTACTTTATTAATTGAACGTAAACATTAAATTCAAAGTGATCAAGTTGTTCAAAGTGATTTCCTTGAGCATTAAGACAGGCTCGGCATCTTTCTTCAACAGCAGCAGTGGCAGAACGGCACTGGATATGTCTTATTGTTTCACAAGATTCAACTATCCTTCTTCGTAAGGAATTAACATCATTGACCGGCCTTGCATAAACTTTTGGTTTAGTGTCACCCCAAACAAAAAATCCACTGGTGTCAGGTCTGGAGAGCGTAAAGGCCAAGCTACAGGTCCTGCACGGCCAATCCATTGACTGGGATAATAACCATTTAGCCATTGTAGAACTCCCGAAAACTGCAGTACAACCATCTGATTGAAGCCCTTCTCAGTTGTAGTGGAATATGTTCAACTAAATCAATAATAATCAGTATTAAGAAATTCCAGAAATGTGCCCGCATTGAGTCAAGGCGGCAAGAAATGCAGACCTATTAAAATATTTTCTATGATCCCCAACCACACATTTTACTGAAACGTGCTGAAAATAATGCTCACGAATTGCATGGGGATTTTCCTGCGACCAGAGATGATTATTTTTCTGATTGAAGATACCTCTTCTTCTGTCCAGATAATGTTTCCTGAAAATTGTGGATTATGCTCAACTTGATTTAAGTACTAATCTGAAAAATGTCTTCTTTGCCGAAAATTTTGCGGTAATAAATTTTGTACCTGCATGATAATGCAGGGGAGAAGTCCATCTGCAATGAGAGTCTCTATACTGTAGTTGGCGTAATATTTAATTTTGCTTTTGCTCTTCGTACACTGCCAGATAGATTATCATCAAAATACTGTAATATGGTCGCAGTCATTTCTTCATTTCGTAAGAGGCCAAAATACCATCAGCACGTGGTATTATATCGAATGTTACCAGTTTCTATAAGACGTTGAAACGTGGAGCTAAAGATAGACTTGTTTGGTAATCTTCTATTCGGAAATCGCCTGGCATATTCACAACGGGCAGCATTAGTGTTACCATTGCAAAAACCGTACACAAACACCATATCGGCGTATTCTCCATTAGAATAAATTGAAAGCATAATGATGAGTACTCGCGAAAACCTCTTACAAACTGATAAACGTCATTGACAGTTCCTGATGGATAATTCCAAATACAGTTAGGGATAAAAGGCCATATTAGTATTCTATCTAATCCATCTCCTAATCAATTGTGGACATACCTTCATTTTTAACAGCATTTAATATGAATCTTAATGTTTAAATTTAATTAATAAAGTACTTAGAAAAAATAAATAGGTTAATAAAAAATAAATTTATTTCATATAACGTAAATAATTCATAACAATGAAAATCTTTAGGTGTAAATATCTCCTAAACAAAGCATTTGCGGACCATCAGAGGAAATGTTTTTCTAATTTTGAGGTCCTTAGTTCGTATTTGCAGTTTTGCCACTTAACCCTGAAACAACCTGTATAGTAAGTAACCTTTGCAACAGGGTTGAGGGTGGTATAATAACCCTTCCCTCCTCCAAAGCAAAAATGAAGCCAAAAAGACCACGCCACAACCATTTTAATAATTACTTAAATTATATGTAGATGGATTTAACATGTTATGTATTAACAAGTTGCATCTGAATGCGTTTTAATACGCATATTAATCGTTTAAAAACATAATTACACCTTGAAATTGCAAATAATTACCAATCTTAGATTGCAATATAAATTTTAAGCCATTCTATTTTTTTTTAAACTAAAATACATTAAAACCTTTAATTATAATTATAATTACAATAATTAAACGCTTCTAGTAACACAAAAGCAGAATGTTTATTTTTTTATTACTGATTTTTGTTTTGTTTATTCATGCTAATTTATATGATTTGGCATCTCAAATACTGGAATAGTTCAATCACATTTATTTTGAAAATTTACTACTTATTACTTATTTTCACCGTTGGATATGACTTGTTATGAAACTTCAGCAATATGACCTCATTATAGCACTTGACTACCCTCGGTTTGATTATATAAGTGAACATTTTAATGTTTTATTTTTGTTTAAAAATAAGAATAAAATAAATAAAAGCATTTTGTGAATTAGAGAAGGGGTCCTTATAGTACAAAAGCCGGGAAGAAAAAAAGGAAGTTATCTCACCCCAATTTTTGATTACTTTAATGAAAACTATGTATAATTACTAGCCAAAATTGATGAGTCTGCCTAGTATAGGTAATTGGAATAAAAAATGGCGGCTGTTTCAAAACCTTCAAAAAACACTAATTTTTCTTTAGGAGCTCTATATCTTAAAAACTACCAACAACACTAGAAAATCTTATAGAACATTATTTAAAGAAGAGTAAATTTTCTGAAATATTAGCCCTAAAAGAGCTATTTACGTCCAATAGTTCTCGAGATATAGCTTTTTAAAAAGCACAATTTCTTAAAAATCTACTGAAAGATTAGCAGTTAGTTAATTTGTTTTAAGAACTCTATATCTCAGGAACTATATGACGTACAGATGTCTATTAGCACTCAAATTGAAGCTATTTTTATGGTCTATAAAGAAGTTTATGAACTTTACCTTCGTAGGAATAGTAGTTTTCATGATATTTGCTAAAATAAATTGATTTATAGTTGTTCAGACAATAAGTTTGATTTATGAAAAACTTGATTTCAGAAACCATTGGACGTGCAGATGTCTGCCAGCACTCAAATTAAAGCTAGTTAAATTTACTACAAAATAGTTAATGATGTTTATCTTTGTAGGAGTAGTAGTTTTTATGATATTTGACAAAATGTTAATTTCTAGTTGTTTCTATAAAATGTTGGATTTTTGAAAAAATATATCTCTAGATCCATAAGACGCGTATATGTCAGCCAGCACTCAAAATAAAGGAAATTTAACTTACTATAAAGTAGTTTTTGACACTTATCTTCGTAGGGGCAGTAGTTTTTATGATATTCACATATGAATATGAATTTGGCAAATGAAAATTTGTCCTAACAACTATAAATCAATTTATTTTAGCAAATTTCATGTAAACTATTACTCCTACGAAGATAAACATCATAATAGTTTAAAGTAGTCTTTATAGCTCATTAAACTAGCTTTAGAATGAAAAATTGGTTTTTTTATCGCTTTGAAACAGCCACCATTTTTTATTCTCCCTTGGCAGACTCATCAATTTTAACTATTAATTATATATAGTTTTCATTAAAGTAATCAAAAATTGGGGTGAGGTAACTGCCTTTTTTCTCCTCTTGGGCTTTTGTACTATTAGCCCTTTAGATCTCTCCCTATCTATACCATTGGTTCATTGCCATCGTTCATTATCATATTTCTATAATATCCTTAGATATTGCGCTATTTTTTCTTTCCGTATTGATATCAACAAATGTTCTAATATCATGTTATAATCATTTTTTTTATTCGTACGTTACATTTCCATTATTATTTCTTTCAACACTAAAATAATAGCTCTGAATCAAGCATATTACTCACAGTTTTTGAATCTTCGGTAACCTCTCATACTGGTGAATCGTCTGGCAAACCATGACTGTATCATCAGGATCCACTGAATCGAAGAAACCAACGTGCATTACGTTCGAGGCAAACTGCAACGCTGTGTCTAGAACCTCCCGAGCTCTGCGTGCTTCGAAAATTACCACGTACTATAAAACAAATTATATCATTGGTTTATACACTATAAACTTCCATAAGAACTGAGTATCAAATTATATAAACAGTATAACATTTTAAGATAGAAGAGTGAAGAGGAATATACATTAATGATATAGATATAAATATTATTATTGTTACAGATGGGGGAGGAAGAGGGTCCATTTTCACTTCTAATTCTTCCACGATGGCAGGGAAGAGTACTTCAATGGCTGCTGACTTGGAAACATGTTCTCTGGGGGTCCAAAATGGCGGAACAGCAGTTCCATTAGGGGTGTAGAACATAAACTCCGCACAGAAACTGAAATATAATTACAAAAACAGAACCAAATGTTTGGCAACCATTTTAGAAAAAAATTAATTAAATTTGTAGAACTATCTTCAAAATTAAAATTGAAATGTATGAATGCTTCATAACGGATATTCCCATAGGGCAGTTAATATGCTTAAGAAAATATTTGAAAAACGGATTCAAACAAGGTAATCTTATACTAATTTAATTTTTTCTTATACTAATTTAATTTTTTCCAACTCACGTTGGATCACCCAACATTTTTTTTTTTTTATACTAGATCAAAAATTATTAGACACGCATCCAATACGCCTTAGAAGCCGATTTCTATTATATTATCGTATACTCCTTACATTCACTACAGAGTACTGAACCCTTAACCCATTTTTGAGTTAGACCATTTATTTTACAGATTATCATATCCATACTTCCTTTGCTCTACACGAATTTAATGGTTATTATATACAAATCGATTAGCTTTTTTGTGTTAAACGTATTAAATGAGTTTATATGTAAAAAAAATTACAAAAGCAAGAAATCACACCTAGAAAAGTATAACGAAAAAAATTGTTTTCAAAACATCAAGTCAAATTTGTTTTCAGTGACCTTTGAAACCATCAAGTACGGATTTTGTCATTTATAAAATTGGATTTTATGGGAGAAAATGCAGTTTCAAATTAAGAAAAATTTCTCAAACATTTTATAACTCCGATTGTAATTTTTTCACGAAGGTCTAAATTGCATTAAATTTAATAAATTTAGGCGGTTCAAAATACTCCCACGTTTCGTGTAGTTTATTAGTGAAATCGTGTTGAAGTTATTACAGTTTTAGTCAATTATAAGAAATACCAATTTGATTACTATGAAAATTCATAGAGCACTTTGAGGGAAGAAAAATGAATACAAAACTTATTTCTCCATTAGAAAATAATTCATCCCACGTTTCAAGGTCAGTCGGGCTAAATTATTTCCTTACGATGACTCTTGATCGATGGCATAGTGGTAGAATAATATATCAATCGATTTGCTTTCCGATGCAGAATAACAAAAAAATATTGTCGATTCTAATAAATGTATAAAAATCACTTCCTATGAAGTAGACCAAAGGCATTTTCAATCAGAATAAGCAAGTCAGATTTGTTTATAGCATCCATAAAAATCCTTCAGGAGAAATTTTCATAAAATACAAAAAATATTTTATCTGACCGTTTCCAACAAAATATATTTGACAGAAATCTATGATTTGGGTACACAACTGAAACAATAGAGACCGACTAACGTTGCGAGTGGGTCAGATATTTTTATTAAACTGAGAATTTACCTCATAAAGTCTTCAAATTTACTTACTCCTCTTTACCATACGAATCTCAAGATGCTATCCAAAATATGCAATCAGTCATTGTTATGTTACACTCTTAGCCTAATATTAACTACCAATACTCAACCGGAAGCCAAACAATTACTATAGGATCTAGTTTATTTTTAGAGTCTCCAAAGTCATTAAAAATACATAAAAATTTAGGGGGTTGTAAAATAGTTTTTCTTTCGTACATTAATTTGCTATTTAGCGGATAAGAAATATTCCTTATCGATATAAATATCTCTTGTTTCGTTAAATACTAAACTGAGAGTTCATGAATTGCTCTCAGTTTTGTTTTTCATATCTCTTTAACCTGAGTACATTCAAGTATGTATGAAAGTATAACCTACGAGCCAGGAGATGGGTCCAGCGGATTCATGCTTTCACCGTACGCTAGGTTTGCAACTCTAGTCTCAACTTCATCGAGATGTTCGATAGCTTCCAGCCTGATCATGGAAGATGTCTTCAATTCCAGTTCCTTAGTGTCGAACTCTTGCAACAGAGTAGCAATGACCGGTTGCTTTTCAAGGCTTCTAAGCAGAATTCTAGGAAACAGGACTCCGGAATTGTAAAATATCTGAAGAAAAAAAAACTATTCAGTTTCCTTG
>NW_027112640.1:2563715-2585010 GCF_000696795.3 Halyomorpha halys | reverse complement strand
TTCTACTGTCCGTAAAGTTTTTCTTTTAACAACATCCAATAATACAGATGTATTATTCTTTGTATAAGAAGGTTTTGTTTGCCTAAAGTAAGGAGGTACAAAACATATTGACAAAAGTGAAGGCGTACAAGTATGTATTAGAATAAGCGTCATTGTTTAGGCGACAGATGATCTGATTGCTTGCCTCCTTGCAGAAAAAGAGTATAATGAAGAGATTAAGCTGTCAGGAAAAGTGAAGCCAAAAGGGCGGGCCGTGGCAGAGCAGTAGAGGGCACACCATCCTTTCCTTTATGTCTTTCGTTGCATACAGTTATTGAGTTTAGCAGAAATTTCTTGAGATCGGCTTAACGGATTTTCATTGTTGATGGACAAAATTTCTGAAAATAGCATTTATTGTATTTTATGTTCATTTCATAATATTTGTGGTTAATGAACTATTTTTTCAGATAATTACATAAATGAGGGAAATTCCTATTATCTCAATGTAAAGCTCGTTACCGAGTGTGTCCCTGACTCCTCTATTTTTGGCTTCACCTTCCCTTTGAAGGAAAGAAGTTACATAAATACAAATCTTTGTTATTTTTTCAATTATTACTTTGGGTATAGTTTCTTTTGTAAGTTGAACTTCTAGTTGATCCTTGATGTTCATGCGAGCAACGTCATATTGGCCCATGAGTTTGTTAGAGGGTGGACATATTTCCTTTCCTCCTTCTACGACTTCTAAGGTGTGTGGGAAAAATACTACTACTGATAAATTGGTAATGTAGCGTGCAACACGTTCATAGTAGCGGTGTCGAATTTTATCCCATTGGTGCTCTGAAATTATGAATTAATCACACAAATTAAAACATCATTTTAATTTAATTAATTAAGTTGAAGCTGATAAGCATCAACTTCATAATTATTTCGTGAAATTAGATAGATGCTATCTACGAAAGATATTAATAACCGTATTCCTTTTTTTTTTTTTTTAATTGATTATTTAAAATAATGTAAATGAGTAACCATATAAAATAATCTACTTTTATATATTACTATATATGTAATAATAACGTTTAGCATAAGTATACATAGGGTAAGTTAGCAGGAATTGACAGGTCATTCTTTGTTTTTAAATATTTGGTACCAACAACCGTTTATAATTGATGTCAGTTGTAAGAAGAGGCTTTAGCTTACAACTAGTGCCAATTTTTAAACTATTGTTGGCATCAAAGTCCTAGTATTTAAAATCAAAGGTTGATCTATCAATAACTGGTGCAGATTAGGGTATCTGCGATTAGGGTATTAGTGTCTAATAACTTTAATTTTGAATCATGACTAATTAGATTGGTGTTGTAATAATGAGTAGGTACTTTGGAGCTGTAGTAACGTTTTATATAATATATTAATATTATAATATTTATTCCGTCTCTCTGATCTTTTTTTTTTTAGTATTTATTTTAGTACTAATATTAAATATTATAATATAATATTAGAAGTAATAGCTATGCAGATAACATACAATGTAGTAACAAAATTAAAACCTATACCGTTACAACTCATGAAGGGTCATGGATTCTGTACGTCTTTAACCAAGGAAAATTTAACTGATCATTGGTTTGAAACGGATCTCGAGAACCACACCTTGTTTATAACACTACAGATTTTTTTTTTTTTTTATCAACATAATAATAGTATATAAAGTTTTAATATGATCCTAATTCCTCAAATAGTTTTTTGATGTAACCAGACAGGTTAAAAAATAAATGTACAAATAGAATTAAGGGTTTTTCAATTAGATATATGCAAGTATGCACATTTTTTTAAATAATAGAAGACTACATAAAAAAGTCGACAAAAAATAATTTTGTAGCCCTCTGTATATCGATTGAAACAATAAGTGATGAATGAAATTTTTAATCATAAAAAATATATTTATAAATAAAAAGTTATCTCACCAACGTCTTTCTTTTTTTCATTTTCTTCTTTCAATTTTTTCCTCATTTTTTCAGAATATTTCCTTTCTTCTTCAGGCGTAAGCGTTTTAAGATTTCTCTTTATTTGAAATTGAAAATTTGGAATTAATTGTGAAATGGCTAATGTCCGATACTTCAGACAAATTATTTTCAATGCTGATGCAATTAAAAATTATACGATTTATATAACATATTTGCTAATATTATATAATCACACAATATACATCCTAAACCTTACCACTATTCTTTTGGCAGTTCCTTCAATGCAGGCGAGCTCGTGCTGAAACTCTTGCATCACAATCCCTATCAACATGGGAGCATTGCATCCATAAACCACCCTCAAAAGCTGATTTGACTATGAGAAATAATGAATAATAACTAAAAATAAAATGATAAATATGGACTTATTCATAAAGAATTGATGAATAAATCAACATACTGCTATGAAAACCCAGGTTGGTTCTGAGGTTCCCCTAAACCGTTCTAAATCTTCAATTTTATCTGCGTTAGCCTAGAAAAGATAAAAGTAATATAAAACACCCATTATACTTATTTATGCTTTTTAATACCTCCATAACCATGAAAAATAAAATTGTTAAACAAGTTTCGTCTTTGTTAAAATCATTTAAAGTGGGCTTTCAAGGGGCTAAATAACACAATCTTTGTTATTCGTGAATTATTGGCAATTTTTTTTGTCGGCACCAACTGGGCTACTAATTTGCAGTTTTTACCAATATACTACAAAAATTATTATGCGAGAAAATTAAAATTTCCATCATGAAGATTATTTTCTTTGAAGAATTTAAAGATTAATTTTTTATGATTTTCACAATGATAAATAAAAAAAACTTTAACTAATTTCCACCATCTCAATTAGGATACTACACTGGTATTGAAGAATAGAATGTTAATATATACCATGGTAAAAATTAGGAAATCACTATTAACTTCAAGTTTAGTTTTTTTAACAGTGCTCATCATCGATGTACATGGACCACACCATTCTGAGAATACGTCATTTACTGTAACACAATTAATGACTGAGTAGTGGTGTTATTATAATAATGAAATCATTTATTTAAATAGTTTACTACTAATACGGTGACAGTAGACCTCAAAAGCAGTAAATAATAAAAAAGTTGACGTTTTGACACGAGCAAGAATCAATTTTAATTCTAAATAAGTGGTTTCGAATCAAGTCAGCGGTCCAGACCACTTGTGGGCAACAGCCTTGGGAATTGGCCGCGGGAGGGTCCGCCGCAAATATTTTAAAAGAAATTACTGTTAAAATTTGACGGAGACGGACAAGAATATATATGTACTGTTAAAATTGTTTCCCTTTCCTGAAGTTTTAGTGTTAGATGAAAGATTTTAACTACTATTAAAGTGCTTTAAAATGCACTTTTAACAGCCTAATTTCCAAATATTTTTCAATTTCTGACTAAGTGGTACCTTGACTTCTGTGAAATGGGAATCACTAACATAGACTATGTTTGGATTTAAAAAAAATATTGTCATTCTATGCTGAATAGGAAGTGTTTGCTAAAAAAGCTATTTAAGTTAAGTGATCCTAAATTGTAGCATAGTGAACTAGATGATGTTTTTGTTTTTTTAAAATTATATTTTGTCTTTGTTAAAACCATTTAAGCGATGTTTTCCAACAGCTAAATAACGCCAAGTTCATTTATCTCCTTTGTTACATAACTCAGGATTCAAACCCAATCATTTTTTAGCATCATCAACTAATATTGAACTAAGCAATAGTGAATTCCCTACATATTTTACTGTGTCATGAAAGTCTGTCCGGAGCATCGTTTAGGCATAGCAAACGCAATACCACTATAGTACCAGCAGTTTTTTTTTGCTAATTACAAAATCATTTGTTGTTGTATGTATCATTTTATACTAAATCAAAGAAGAAAAAATTACCTAAAATTTACATTGTTGGATTTTTTTTTGTTGGTTAGACACTTCATTTTTAAATGGGCATGAGTCGAAACTTTGAGACAGAATGTAGTACAGTCAAACAGATACCAAAGAGTTCCTGGCAGAAAAAAACGAGAGTTTCAAAATTAAAATTTGATCAGCGCCCTGAAAAAAAATGAGCAGTTTTCATCATTTTCCACTAAGATTCCTTTCTGGTCCTCATTTGACTGAAACCCTCCACTCTCAACTAAAAGCAGTTGCCCCTAAACGATGCCCAGAAAAAAAATTATAAAGTATAAAAAAAGGAACTGATTTCCGCGTAATTCAGCATAAGTTGATGTTGCTGAAAAATGCATAGTTTTCTTGCAAATTTTAAAATAAAAATAAATTTTCTAAACTTTTTTTTTGCTTCAGAGGAAATTTGGAGGTCACAAAGTTCAAATTCATAGTCAGCACTTCCTAAAATATAAATGAACAAATTTTCAAAACTTTTTACCGGGATCCCATTCTGATCCTTCGTTGGTCGCTGATTGAACTAAGACCATAATTGCAGAAGAAAAATGTTTTGATCTAGAGGGAAGATTGCTGAGTTGTGGGGCAAACAATCGGAAGTCTGTAAAAATGAGTCCAAGCGTAATCAGACTTGAGACGAAATAAAAGTGTCAGCCAGATACTTGGAAAGTGATCTGAAAAAGCGCCCGTATCTGTCCATACCCAACATGTGTTGAAACTTTCTTTTTCAATCAGATACACTTCACCTAACAATAAACTATCCGTAGTTCAAGCAGCTTAAAACTTAGTGCTGAAGAGATACAGTTAGTGATTAAGGCTTTCTGACCAATTAATATGGCCAATTTAAAGCAATTATTGAGTAGAGGCACATCTGATTTTTTTTTGTTTTATTTCGAATCAGAAGTAATCCAATGATAGTCCCATACACTGCGACTACTCTCTTCAAGGAGGTTGTACTACAGACTTTTCCAAAACTATTATCGTTATTACGAATTAGCTGTAGTCTACGGTAGAATCTAAGGAACACCTCAAACATAAAATTTAAATAAAACACTTATTTTTGTCAGATGTGCCACTATTCAAGAAAAGAACATATTCACTATATATGTTTCACTATATTTTCATGCATATTCATCCATAAAATAAAATATATACCAATTAATCCTGGCTTCGCCAAAAGAAGCTTCCATTCTTCATCTGAATTGATCTCTAATTGGAAAATTGCCTGACCCTTCCTCGCCATTAGGTATTAAATTATTTAGGGTGGAAATGGTAACAAGTTTTAGGCCACTCACTTTCTCTCAGATTTCTATAAATAAGTTTATTTCAATAATAAACAGGTGATGCTTAAAAACGCATTATATTTACAGTAATTTGATCTAAATTCATTAAAAATAAGTAAATGATAGAAGAATGAAGTTGAGGAACATATTATATTTTTATTTTTGTATTAGACTAAAACACTTTTAACTTCAGAGAATTACCAAATTTTTTATTTAGAAACAATAAGATGCTTAGACTATAGGAATCCTCACATTTTCTTCAAGCAAAAAAAACATTTTATTTTAAAAATCTTTATAGCTCGTTTTCCAATCTGCTCTTCAATTTTAAGTATAGCGGAGGTTCAAGGCTGGCGATTTATTGACAGTAATATGTGACAGTGAAAGCTGTGTATTAGCATCTATTAACGCATTCGCTGTCGTACTATTAGGATTAGCAACTATCTGCGACGAACCTTCATGATAGAGACCTGTCACGTGGAACCCCATTTAAACTAGCTTAGGTTAGATAATTTCACAATGTTTAAATATTTTTTATAAGGTTACATAAATAGAAACCTCAATTGATGAACGTTTAGGAAAAACATTTCATACCAAACATTCTGTTCCAACTGTTGGATTTTGACTGTCGGTTACCTTTTTAACGGCTGCATATTTATTGCCTGTTACTTTTTTTTTACGAGTTAATCATTCAAAAGCAATCATGAAAAAGTACTATTCAAAGTATACACAACGTATAATTTGAATAGTACTTTTTCGGTACTTATTTTCGCAATTCAAATAGTTGTTATTTGAATTCCGAAAATAGGCGCGCATAACAGTAAATAATGGTTTCTAGATATGGTTAGCCTCTTTTACATAACGATAATTGTTTAAATACAATACTCATAACGGTTCATGATGTCATTCAATAGCTCTATTGAATGAAATATTAAATCTGAAATAATGCTATATAAAATTAATACCATAACTTAAATTAACATTTAACTTTATTACCTGCTCAATGCTTAAAATGCCCCCTCTTTAATGCCTTTTGTTGACGCTAAAGGTTATATGTTTTGTGGTAAGGTTTGTTGTTAGTGATAGAGCGAGGTTCGAATTGCTATGTTACACTTTATTTCGTCAAATTTATGTGTTTTTGGTGATTTGTTATATGAGTTCAGTCTACAAAGATATTAAAAGATCATAAATCATGTTTATTAAGCAGGTAATTCATTTTTATTAATGTATCGGCGCCTTTGGACTATATCACCAATCAAATTATGTCAATGTTTGTTTTATTTTTTTTCATATGTGTTGAAATTTTACATTTACACTTTGTCTTATTCAGGTGATCATTCATGGTTTCAAAAGTTATCGGGAACAGACTGTGGTTGAACCCTTTCACAAAAGACATAATGTTGTTGGTATGTACAATTTTGAGACTGTTGTATTCCTTGAATTGATTTGACTTGAACTAATTTGAAATGACTCCTATTCATAATGTTTTTGTTTTACAGTTGGTCGAAACGGGTCAGGAAAAAGCAACTTTTTCTATGGTATTAATACCCCCCATCATTTTAATCATGCTTTAAAGTTATGTAGTGTTGATATTTAATTTTGTCAATTTATTGTTTTCAGCCATCCAGTTTGTACTCAGTGATGAATTTTCACATTTGCGACCTGAACAGCGTCAAGCCTTACTTCATGAAGGGACTGGTCCTCGTGTTGTTACTGCATATGTGGAAATTATATTTGATAACAGCGATAATAGACTTCCAGTATGTGTATTACTTAGTATAAGTCATTTTGTGGCTTATTGCTTTCCATACTTAATTCATCTTTTTATAGATTGAGAAAGAAGAAATAGTGTTACGGAGAGTGATTGGTGCCAAAAAGGATCAATATTTTTTGAATAAAAAGATGGTTCCTCGATCTGATGTGATGAACCTTCTAGAATCTGCTGGATTTTCACGCTCCAATCCCTATTACATCGTGAAACAGGGAAAAGTATGTAAATTTTGGTTAATGTTTTTAGTTGCGTGATAAGTCTTTAGAATATAATTAGTGATAAACCTTTTGTAACCAAGCTTAAAAATATTTGTTGAATTACAACGGAAGCTTCTATGTATGTGTCAAACTTCCAAGCTTACTTCTTTGTGTTATGAAAGTAATTCTATGTTATTCCAAGAATGGCTCTTAAATTTTGAAATTATTAGATGTATCAATGTTTTTAGTTTAGAAATTAATTATATATTTATTTAATTTTTTGAATTTGTTAAAATTAAGAATGCCAGGTTTTTGAGGATGCCGTTTCTTATTGCTGTTATTATTTTCTATATTATATTATATAAAGGTTTCCCCATTATCCATAACTTCTTTTTAACTTTATTTTTCAGTACTTATTCCTTTTTGAAATGTAGAAGTTAAATGCTGAAAGTTATTAACAATTGCTGCGATTCTCTATCCTTATTTTATAATGGCAATTTTGTTTAGGGAAAGGTATTTCAGTCATAAAGAAACACAGAAAAATTATTGGGTATTTTTCTTACTAGTATTTTAGAGTTATTTGTAAAATCACTATCAGATTAATCAAGAAATGATATATCTCTGTAAGATGACAAGATACTGAAATGACAATAAGATGTTTTTTATCTTTTTTCTTTGCTTCTTTTTCTCCCTGATGAAGAAATTGTATGTGGTTCAAATCTTAGTGACCAAAAAATAGGTGATTATTTTATTCACCAATATCAATCTCATTATTTTATAAATTACAACATCCAATTTGATTAGAAATTAGTTTTTTAGTAATATATTTTTTACAATAGATGTAATAGATGGTTGTTATTTAATTGTTTTAGATCAATCAGATTGCAACTGCCCCTGATTCTCACAGACTTAAACTTCTAAGAGAAGTTGCCGGAACAAGAGTCTATGATGAGAGAAAAGAAGAATCAACTTCCATCCTGAAAGGTACTCTTTAAAATTTAAATCATTTAATTATGTGTTACTTTTAGTTATGTGATATTGCTTACCAAAAGATAAAATTTATTTCATTTAAAGTTCAATTTATGTTTGTGTTCAAATTAAGATTTCAGAGTCTGGGCTGGCTCGGATGAAGCACAATCTGGAAGTCTAATTTTCAATCACTTTAATGAACTGTTGCTATAAAAGTATATTCTGTTAGTTATTAATTTCAGATGGTTTCAGTGTTTGAAAATGAATGTTTGTGATGAAAATGAATGTTTTTTTTGTTTTTACGGCCCCATTACCTGTTGAGAAGTCCATGCCTGCCCCAGCAACTTCTGCCAAGCATCAGCCACAACTTCTTCCATCCATTTATGCCTCCATCTTCCTCTTGTTCTTTAAAGAGGTTCTATTGAAAACTACTTAGACAACTCTTCTTCCCCGGTACAAGCCACATTCCCTTCCCTCCGAAATGGACTCAGTTTGATTACCTGAATGACATTCTGCCCTTTAGATAAACTGTAATTCTGGTTTGTACGTCACCTCCTGGTTCCATCCGCCTACTCTACTCCAAATATTTTCTGCTCAAGCACAAGAAGATTTTGTTCCCTGCTCTTGTTATTATCGAGGTTTCTGACCCATACATTAATACTGGGTAGTTTATGGTCTTATACAATTTCATTTATTACACTAGGACATAGCCAACAGGGAGGGAGTTCTCTTAGGGTGCAGTTGCACTGGTAAACAGAAATCTCAATTTCCACATGATACCCTGCTTCACAATTGTGTCCAAATATATAATATGTGTGACTGATCTGTTGACTGGCTTGTTGAGTATGCCCAATGATGTTGACTTCATCTGCATAGCCAAACATTGCACACTCCAGTTGCATATTGCCTGCCCTACCTATATACTTGAATCACTTGCAGCCTTCTCCAGGGTAAAGTTGAAAAGTAGGCATGGGAAAGCATCACCCTGCCATAACCCCTTTGCCGTTTGAAATTCTTTAAGATTTAAACATCCTATGAACCCTATTTAAGATTAATCTCAATTTTTATTTTAAAATTACAGAAACTGAAGGAAAATTAGATAAGATAGATGAATTTTTAAGAACCATTGAGGAAAGGTTAAAAACATTAGAAGAAGAAAAAGAAGAGTTAAAGGAATATCAAAAATGGGATAAAATGAGAAGATCACTTGAATATTGCATTCATGACCGAGAACTTAAGGATACAAAAAAGAAATTAGAAGAGGTAACTTATTTTCATATATGCTAAATAAATAATAATAAATTTATCCTTTTTCTCATTAAATGTTTCTTTTGGGGTGACACTAATAACACAATAGTGAATTCAGAAACATTTATTAAATTAAGGGCTCCTTCTCTAAACATAACTAAAAAATTTAACAAAACAATTTTTCAGCATAAAAATCTTTCTGACTTATGTGAGTACTAGCATCGAATCAGTCCTTGAACCTTAACAAAGGGTGTTTAAAGACCCTATATTCTAAGGACTTCAGATTCTGTTATATTCTGAAAGTGAAAATGCTTTGATCAAAATTTAGATTTATATATATATATTTTTATCCCTGAAAGGTTTGAAAAAATGTTACTTTGAACTTTTTTTTTAGGATCTTATCCATAGAGGTTGACTTTAGCAATAACTTTTCAATAGAATTGATTTTTTTATTTACCTACTACTTGACAATTTCTGACATGTGGGGTGTTTTTTTTTTTTTATTCTCCTATTTTCGACCATAAAAAGTTGAGTTTTTCTAATTCTATAGTTAGCATATGCCCGATGATATGCTTTACTAATCATTTTCATCTCGATGGTCCTCAATAAATTATTATTTGTTTTTAAATTTATTTAATGCACTGTGCTACTATCTCCGAGGACTCGATTCTTAAATCTGGCTGTGGTAAATAACTTTTTATACTATTACTGTAACCATGAGTCAACTCTGCAGGTTCAGGAGTCCATCCAGCCTCGTATAGTGGGTACCTTTAATTGAGGAAAAATCTGGTGGTTGGGCATAATCATGAAAAAATAAATCTCCTTATATAACCATTGTTCAAGAAACAGTACTTCCTTATTAAGTACTCAGATTTTCATTTCAATTTACTTATTTATTGATTATTTATAGGAAAATTCTCTTTTTTGTCTAATTATCTGTTAGTATTTCAATTAAGTGTAAATTGTATCAAATAAATTGACATTTTTATTATATAATATTTATTATATAAATTGACTATTTTAGTATAAGTTATTTTTTTAACATTCCAGTTGGAACAAAGATTGAACAACTTTGACGAAGTTCAGAAAAAATTAGCAGGTGAACTTAAAGCTGCTCAAGATTCTGCTAAAATAGCTGCCAGAAAATTAAAAGAAACCAAAAAGGAAGTTCAGGTAAAGTTTGTCATATAATAAATCTAATCATGTTGAATAATTTTTGAAATAATATTAAAGCAGGAGATTTTACTTGGTAGAATGCCAAAGAAGAAAGGGAAACACTAAGTATTGAACAACAACAGTTACTTAAAGATAAAACTAAGTTAGAACTCACCATTAAGGATCTTACTGATGAAGTTCAAGGAGATGACAAAAGCAAGGTAGTTTAATTTTTAATATTTTTTTAATATTGTGTTTTGATATTTTTAAAAAATTTAAGTACTGCAAAATTGAGTTTATGTCTTGTATTATATTTATTAGCATCGAGCTGAGCAAGAACTGGTAAAACTCAATGAAACCATAGCACAAAGAGAAGCTGAATTGGAAGAATTGAAACCTCGCTATGAAGCTCAGAAGAAAAGGGAAGAGGAATGCACCAGAGAGTAATTTTTATTTTAATGACTAATTATATTATTGTGCACTTATTTATTTTGTTAAGATTTAATTGATTATATTTTCAACTATCACAAAAGTAAAGCATTTATGGTATTTTAACCATCAAATTGTATTCAATGTATCTAAGGTGTGGTTGAAAGGTAGCAACACACTGTCCCTTTGGTCGACGTTTTCACAGAGGGCTTCAGATTCTGCAGTCTGAAGTCATCTTCACCATTACCACCTCCTGCAGGGTTGTCTCTCCCTGTTCTTTGTTATCCCCCACCTATGTGCTACTATACTATCAGTAATGAAAAATAAACCGTCAACATTCCCAGCCTATTTACCTTAAAATGCCACTATGGGAACAAAAAGATTTTTTTTACAAATGAATGTATTTGTTTACCTCTTACACTGAGGGATGAACAGTGCCTTAAGGTTTTCGAAATTAAAGTATGTAAAATATTCGGACCAAAAAAGGTTGAATTAACCAGAGAATTTAGAAGGTTACACAATGCTGAATTAACGGAACTGCACCCGGTAAATATAATTCAGGTCATAGCATTGCGGTGTATAAGGTTGTAGGGCTTAGTAATGAGCGGATCCCTAAAGTGTTAATAAACACTGAACCAATGGGTAAACGTGCGAGGGGTAGACCGAAACGTAGATTGGGTGATTGTGTTAGAACTAATTAAGTAGAATTGGGTTTCGAGGGGCGACACTGGAGAGATGTATGTGTAGAACGATTGGTGGTATAGGTATCGAACCTTCGGGTTCGTTAAGCCTTCATTATTATTAATATACATTTGTTTTGTTTTTTAAATAATAAAAGGGGGATAAGAAAAAAAAAGATTATCTGGCAGTAGAGTATTGGGGCAATTATAGTTAAGTCAATGGTTGTTCAAAGAAGAAATTCCTGGTGTAATTGTTTATAGTGGCTGTCATATTTTTGGGGTGCTTAACACGAATCTGACATCTGAAAAAAATTTTGTGTGCCAAATATGAAAAATTATAATTAATTTAGGTAAAATTATGGGACAGAGCTAGTAGCAAACAAGACTGTCAGTTAATCAGGCTTGAATTGCAATATATTTTTAAAATTCTAATAGAGTGTAATATGTGGTTTTAATATCAATAACATGTGTCTGCTCAAAGACTTTAGCGATAAACGAGCAGATGTTTTCTTGTCTTCCTAGTTGAATTCATTCTCAGCAAAACATTTTTATTTCTAGATTAGCATTAAAGGAACAAAAAAGGAAAGAACTGTATGCAAAACAAGGAAGAGGTAATCAGTTCACATCGAGAGGTGATAGGGACCAATGGATTGAAAAGGAACTTAAGTAAGTTGTTTTTACTTCAATGAATACAATTATAATTTTTTTTAAGTTAATTGAAAAAGAGCATAACGTTTTTAATTGTTTCCAATTTACTGGATTCATAATTATTTTCTTAATCTATTTTTTCTGAGAATTCAACTCATGTTTTACTGAAATGTCAGCTTTTAGGAATTATAAAAAAAAAAAATTAAACTTTTTGAATCCCTTTAATTTTTGCTTGGTCAGTAAAAATATTATAATGTAAGAGTAGTTTATATTAATAAAAACTATAAATTAACTTTATAACAAAAAGCTATTGTCGAAGGTGGAACAAGTTTAATTTCTATATTGATGTTTCATATACTATCAAATCTCAGTTACCTTTGAACCTCAAATTATTTGATAGAAATTGATATTTTTTTATTGTTCTCTTGATAAACTCTGCCAAAATTGGTTATAACCTGTCTCTTGCTTCATCATTTTGCTTTATGGTCACCAAATTGTTAATTTTTGTATTTTTCCAGAATGTTTTTTGAAGCTTTAGGTTTCTCCTCTGCAAAGGGAGATTCCATAGTATAAACATCACTGGACAATCATTATTTTTTGTTTGATTAATTAAATGAAAATATTTGTTTATTGTTAGCCATTGTTGACAACTGATTTTTGTTATTTCTTACAGATCGCTTGTAAAGCAAATCAAAGATAAAACTGAACATAAAGAAAGGCTTGCAGAAGACCTTAAAAAGGACAATGAAAAGCAAGTTCTGTTGGAGAAGAAAATAGCTGTATGTAAATCTAATTTAGATATTTTTATAAAAATAAAAAACAAATTTGTTATTGTTTAATTAAACTCTGTCAATTACTGTAGGAACAAAGTGCAGAATTAGAACATCAACGATCTGCCATTGATGAATATAATAAACAGCATTACGAACAGAAGAAAATGAAAGATCAATACCAGAGTACCAGAAAGTAAGTCTTTCATTTTTAATAAAAGTATATAACCTTTATTACTTAATTCGGTGTTATTTATTGTTAACATTTTAGTGAGTTATGGAGGAAGGAGAATCAGCT
The DNA here is from genome assembly GCF_000696795.3 of Halyomorpha halys. Taxonomy (NCBI): domain Eukaryota; kingdom Metazoa; phylum Arthropoda; class Insecta; order Hemiptera; family Pentatomidae; genus Halyomorpha; species Halyomorpha halys. The sequence goes on along the minus strand of NW_027112640.1, from coordinate 2,571,672 downwards.
TCAACACACCATGACATCTTTGAAGGAAGAATTGGCTAAAGCAGATCAAGCCCTCAGGAGTATGGCAGGAAAGGTATTTTAATTGACATAGTTGAAGCTAGTTTAGTATTAATCATGTCCAAAGATGAGTTATTTTATTATGACTCAGTATGAACCTTACTGTCATTTAAAATGACATATTAGTATCACCCTCTTTTCCAATAACATCTCTCTTAACCCTGGAGTAGTCACACACCTAATACTTACATGAATGGTTGCAAAGTATATCAGCGTTATACACCAATTTTTGTTTGTTTTTGGTATACTATAATTAATTTACTAATACATAAATTATTAAGTTATTTATTAATTTTGTGCTTTATTTTAATGTATATAATTGATATAAGTGAATAATTGAAGTAGCAGATGCAAAAAGGGTACCCAAGCTCAATTCCTCTATTAGCAACTACTGCCCTAATATGAGAAACAGATTGTAAAAGTGTTCAAAACAGTTTTAAGTAAAAAGAAATTGCAAACTTGACTGTAAAGAATTGTAGAAACAAACATATTTTTAATTGTTAAAAGAAACTGATGCAGTAATCAGTTTCTTAATATGTATCTTGAGTGATAACGTGCTTTCCATAAGAATTTGTTTTATTAACAGTAATCCAAATTTGTTTTTTTTTCTTTATATGTAAATTAAACCATCGTTATGGAGTGCTGTTCTGTCTATATATATTATTTCATGTTAATACATTTGTTTCATTTCAGCCTATTCTTAATGGCAGAGATAGTGTGAGGAAAGTTCTAGAAACATTTCGGCAAAGAGGTGGCACCTATAAAGACCTAGCTGATTGTTATTATGGTCAGGTCATTGAGAATTTCGAATGTGAGAAATCTATCCATACTGCTGTTGAAGTTACTGCGGGAAATAGGTAAACTAATATTAATAAATTATCAAGAACTATTTCACTATTGAGATTGTAATATCGTATTAGTTAAGGGCTCTAGGAATAACATTACCATATTACAGTTGAAGTTAGGACCTTATATTTTTGTGTGATATCTTATGTCCAAGCATCAGTACAATAGAGTTGCACCAAAGTTTCAGATAGTTACTAAGAGAGAAGAAGGCATTTTGTTCCTCATAGCAGAAAGATTTTTTAATTGAATAGAGTATAATTAATTGAATTTTACATCAAAATCAACTGTATTTAATGAACATAGCTCACACTCTTATCTTTTAAACATTGTATACTCTGTGCCTAATTAATTACCTTAACTACTATTTTTCTTTTAGGCTATTTTATCACATTGTGGAATCTGACAGTGTTGGTACACAAATTTTGAAAGAGATAAACAGGCAAAATTTACCTGGTGAGGTCACTTTCATGCCGAGAAATCGTTTGCATGTTAAAGATCAACGATATCCATCCTCAGAGGTTTCCTTTAATTTATTAATTACTATAATAATATTTCTTGTCAATACATTTTCTAATTCTATCAATTTACTATTTATTTCCAGAATGCAATTGCTATGGTCAGTAAACTAACATATGATCCTAAATTCGAGAAGGCAATGAGATATATATTTGGTAAGACATTGATCTGTCGTAACTTGGAGGTAGCCACTGATATGTCAAAACAGTACAACTTAGATTGTATTACAATTGATGGTGATCAGGTTAGTCAAGCAATGATTATTATCTTTCTAAAAACTCAATATTTTCAATTCTGAATGCATTTCTTAAATAAGTGAGTTCCTTCTGAAGATTAAATATTTTTTTATGTTATTTATGTATTTGGTTTCCAGTTTGGGACTGGTTTTAATACTTGAGATTCCTTGTATTAGTACAATGATAATTTATACTTTCATATTTTACTAGTTCATTACTAAAGTCATTGTGTATAAATTTATTACAAACATTATAGTATCCATATTAATTCATATTCGACTTATATGTGAACAATGCATAATTTGTTTTTTACATTGATCTATACTTTATTTAATCATATACATCAACTGCATCTGTCTTTCATCCCATTTCATAACTTTCACATAAAATTCCTGTGGAAAAATGATCCTATCTGTTTTGCACACTGAGCTGGTTTCTTTAGCTCTTGAGGCCGCTTTACTGTGAATATCTCGAAAGGATACATGGAGTTCAAAAGAAAAGAATTTTGCTTTGGTAAATTGGAATAAAGGGTAATTTTTGCTGACAATGCTCCTGCTTATCATTCACGCTTAGTCAAAGAAAAAACTTCAGGAATGGAGGTTGTTACAATTTTATCCTACCTTCTATTTTTTTTTTCTATTTTACCCCCTTCCTGGTAATTTCTGACATAAGAGGGGGGAGGGGAGTTATTTAGAAGTGACCTACCTATTCTAAACAAGGTGGGGGGTCAAGTTTTTCTTGAAAAAAGTCACCCTCAGGCTGGATTCGAACCAGTGCCATCTGCAGTTCTCAGGTTGCTAAGACCTGAGCCTCAACCACTAGAGCTACAGACGGCCTCCAAACTTCCACACAGCCTTGATGTTTCACAGTCTAACTGTGGTCTCTTGGCGGTTAATTTTAATAATTTTTGGAAGGCCTGCTCTTTAAAAACGAAAATGTCAGATCAGTTTTTTGTCTTGAAACCAAGGATTGGTATCACCACCAAAATCAACTTCTGGGTGAAAGATAAGTTAGAATAATAAACAGTGATGGTCTTATTTTATGCACCAAGACTTTTATGGCAACTTTGTACTAATGTCATCACTGACAAAAAACTGATCCTTTATGTAGTGGAACCAAACAAAGTATTTAAGTAATTGTTAAGTCATCCATCGTTTCCAATGTTATTGTATTATATTATTGATTGCTGAACAAATCTTTGATTAGGGTGTTATCCATTTCGGAAATTACTGTATCTTATATTAATTTGAGTATTAACTGCGTTTTAGGTTTCTTCTAAAGGTACACTGACTGGTGGCTACTTCAAAAATATTAGATCCAAGCTCGAAATTCAAAAGAATAGAACTGAGTTGATGCAACAAATCCGTGAAGCAGATGCACAATTACTTGAGTTACGTGAACAGTTAACTGTTACTGAAGCTTCCATAACCCAAATTGTTTCTGACATGCAAAGGACAGAGACTAAAAACAGTAAAGCTAAGTAAGTATATTTTACAACAAAAAAAGTGTGTTTTATTATTCTTACAATGTTTTCTTAAGGATGTTTATTTATTTCATTTTTCATTGCCATATTATTTTTATTTACTCCAATATGCTGTCATTATGATCTCAGTTTTACTCTCCCACTTTCTTATTTTATAGGATTAAATAAAATCTATTGATATCACTTTCTTTTGGACTTAATCTAAATTCTTTCAGTTGAAATAAGTTTTTTAAACTAATGTCTTTTAACTTAATTTGGCTACAATTATTGTGACATTACTAATATCTTTTGATAAGAATGTTTTCTTAAGTTATTTATCATGGTGAAATATTTGTCAATAGAGGATATTTTGATAAGCTGAAGGCGGACATTAGGCTGATGAAAGAGGAATTGGCCAGTATCGAAAGGTATAGGGGCCCAAAAGAGAGATCGCTGCAGCAGGCTATTTCCAATCTTGAGGCTATGCAGAGTACCAAGCAAGGTCTAGAATCTGAGCTACACCAGGTTTGTTTCTCAAGCATTACAAAATTATATCTTTTATCAGTTTCGATTACTTTTTTTTTATATCTATCAAGGACTTGCTGGAACAACTTTCTGCAGCCGACCAACGTGATATGGACAAGCTTAATGATGATATCCGACGCCTCACTCAAGAAAATAAGTCAGCCTTCTCTACGAGAATGAAGTTGGAAGCAGACAAAAATAAACTTGAAAACCTGCTAACAAACAACCTGATTAGGAGAAAAGATGAACTCATACAGGTAGTTATTTTCTTTATCTGTCTTATTAAAATTCTGTAAAATACTGTAGTTTTTATTTATATAAACATTTATGTATTTGTTATTGTTGTATATTTCTCTTAATAAGGCATGACGTAGTTGATCAGTGAACTGTCTTCATTTTAGGCTTTGCAAGAGATTTCAGTGGAGGAACGGAAGAGGACATTAGACAACTCCAGACTAGAACTTAGTGGGATTGAAAAGAGGTTGGAGAAACTAAATAAAGACTTTAAAGCCTGTGAGAAGAAGGTTCAAGAAGCAGTTAAAAGGGTATTTACTCCTTATTACATTGATAATTAGAACATTTTTTGTATTAGTTCTATATTTTCACTCTAGTCCTGAAAAAATCAAAAGATTTATAACTTCTATAGGGCTAAACAGTTCTTAACATTAGATTGTGTGATTTAACTTAACCCTTCCAAAATTATTAGGTGGGGCTGCATACTTTTCCCATAATTTGTTTTTTGTATTTTTTGCTTAAGAAATTAGATATATATATATATATATATATATAAAAGACAGCTGTTGAATGTTTGTCCTCGATAGACTTTGTTATTACTTGACCTATTTACGTGGGGCTTTTTGCTATATTTTCCATTTCACTGTGGGAAGGTTTAAAGATGATGAAATCATGAGATTTTTGAGTAGAAAAAATTTATAACCAGAATTAAGCATAAGGCTCGGAGTAACGTATAGACTTTAGTTGTTGTTTTTAACAATTTTTTTTTGTTTTATCTTAACAATAACCTCTTTATAACTATTTTGTTTATCATTAATATAGCATCAATTCTACAAATTTATGAATGTTGGATTATTTTAGATGAATTAAATAAAGGCATGCAGCAAAAGTCGCCCAAAGAAAATTAAGTTTGGCGCATAAGTATCCCACCCTGTATTTAGTATAATTTTCTTAACCTGGTTTTTTGAAGGGTTGATAATCACAATTTTCTATCTTATAGTATAGTTTCAGTTCTAATCTTTTTTGGTATGAGCGACTTGAAAACTCAACCATTGAAGCAATGATGTTCTATTTTATAGATTATTAATGGGTAAAAAGTGTTTGTGTTGAAAAATTACTGTAACTATCTTTCTAAATTTTACTGTTGTTGAATAGCAAAAAGCTGAGCAGGATGAACTAGAAAAATGGAGGGTGAAAGAGAAGGAAGCTCAAGAAAAGAGAGATGCTGATACAAAGGATTTGAGTAAAGTGGCGTCTAAGCAAGCCATGCTTCAAACCAAAATTCAAGAGGCCACGTCCAAAATTCAAGAATTAGGATCTCTTCCTTCTCCTGAAATGGTCAATAAGTACATGTCTTACTCCTCCAAAAATGTAAGTGAAACACTAGTCCGTTTTTCTGTTATTCTGGTAATTCTATGTAATGTATAATATTCTACTAATTTTATTTTAGCTTTTCAAAGAGCTAGAGAAGGCAAACGGACACTTGAAAAAGTATAGCCATGTTAACAAAAAAGCTCTTGACCAGTTCATGAGTTTTTCTGACCAGAAAGAGAAGTTGATGAAAAGGAAAGAAGAGTTGGATAGAGGGTTAGTATCCTGTTTTTTGTGTTAAATTTGTTGAGTGCCAAACCAAGAACCACTAGGTATTAAAGTTTTTAAATAAATATCTGATTGGCATGAAAAGCTAAATCAAGTGAAATTTTAGTAAATTTTTGAGCTTCTTACTCAAAGAACACCTTAATTGGATTTAATTAATGTGCCATACTGTTATATTGTAGTTGTTGACACTACTTTTCGCTACTTCCAATGAGATATGACTGATAAGTTTAAGGTTTATTTGTATCTAATTCACATGTTTTAATATTTTTGTATTAAATTTTAGTAAGTTCATATATTGTCAGTGACAGTTGAAATTAATGCCAAAATATAAATTATCTGGCTTTCCATTATTTACCTGAGAGTTGTTCAGGAGAGAATTCCTTTATTATTTTAGCCAATGGCAAAGAAATGAAGATACAATTTTTATAATATTATTTTCAATATTGATATAATATAACGTTCGTAATGAAATAATATTTTAGGGATGAAAAAATCAAAGAGCTAATGGTGGTTTTAGAACAAAGGAAATGTGAAGCTATCCAATTCATGTTTAAGCAAGTGTCTATGTTTTTCTCTCAGGTAAGTATTCAATTAGTTATTTTCAATATAAGTATATAATTGATTAAAGCAAGTTTTTGATTTAATTATATCAATTTCTAAATTGAAGTCTTATATCCACAACTGTGTACCAAAACTTGTTTAGTGTGGAAACAAATAGCAGAAGAGCCTATTGGTACTTTTTGCCAGCATGGTAGTGCAAAATTTAACTGGACATGCCCCAAAATAAATATTAAATGATGGAGAAGGAATATTTCACATTCCACTCTTGACCCAACATAGTAAATTCGGCAGTCAGTCAAAAACCAAAAAAAAAATCGAAGTAGGTGTTAAATAATTTACCTTTGTATTTTTAAATGATGATGTCTGAGTCTTAAAAATTTTTTTAATAAAACATTATTGGTGACCTCTTTTGTTATTGGGTGTCCATCATTTACCAAAATTTTTTTTTTGGTGAAAGAATAAAATCTAGAGGATAAATATAGAAAATCAGGATATGATATTGTCTAAGAATTACCAATGTAAATAATAATTAATTATAGAAGCTTATGTGTTTACTTACATTTATTGACTCCATTTATGTTTATAGGTATTTAAGGAGCTTGTTCCGGGAGGTCACGCCCAACTGGTAATGAAGACGAACGATGGTGATGAACACGTTGAGCATAATCCTGTTCGTAAATATTACTCTCATATGTCCTCATCACTTAAATGAGGAACATTCTATCAAAAATTAATATATCCACTTTTGAAAGTTTTTTTTTTGCCAAATAAAAATTTTACATATGAAAATTATTCAGTTTACTTGAAAATTTAAATTTTCTCCTGTCAAGTTGATGTTATAAGTCAACATATTCACTAAAAATTTTACTTTGTACACTAGATACTGCAAAAATAATTTTCCAAAAGTGTATATACAAGCTTTTGATAAAGTACTCATCATAAGATTCTTCTGCTTTTATCACACTTTGGGAAAAATAAAATTTTAAACTAAATATATTCAAGTTTTTGTTTAAGATACATATTTTGATATACCCCTTTGGTACAAAAATATTAATATTAAAAATATTAATCTTGAAACTTTATGAAAACCTATTTGCTATTTGTAATTAAAGGATGGTTTTTGAATGTATACTTTCTTAAGAACTAAATACAATAAGTTTCATGACAAGGAACATGTAACATAGTTTTAATAAGCTTGTAGTTTCTATAAATTAAATTTATTTTTTTAGGAAATAAATTCTGATGAGTTTTCTGGCGTTGGTATCAGGGTCTCTTTCACTGGTCATGGTGAGATGCGAGAGATGAACCAGCTCTCTGGAGGGCAGAAATCCCTCGTCGCACTTGCCCTTATCTTTGCTATACAGAAGTGTGATCCTGCTCCGTTCTACTTGTTTGATGAAATCGACCAGGTATAGATTCTCAACTGATTATTCAGTAATCATTTCTACTTAGTCATTTGGGTATTATATTGATGTTTAACCGCAGTTATATTTTATGGGTTAGAACACTTGACTATCCTTAGGGATTAATTTTATTACTATGTTTTGATTACAAATATTGGCCATACAATTACTTATTTTTCTCATCACATCTCTTCCATTTAATTTTCATTACCTTTATTGAACATGTTTGTAAGTCATTGGTTAACTGTTGATTAAGTTCTGATTTAAAATAATTGTGACTTTTAATCCTAAATATACTAACGTATGTTACAGAGGTGTTCTTCAAAGTTTAGGAACATAACTGATATTTACACAATATTGTAAAAAATTACGATATTTGAGCATACAACCAGTCATGGGTTGTATTAGTATTCTATGTTTTGTTTTTTTTGTAAAAAGTTAGTTATTAAGTAATAAAGATATGCTTGTAGGCTTTAGATGCTCAGCACAGGAAAGCTGTGGCAGATATGATTCACAAT